>NC_061119.1:50523271-50819371 GCF_002878395.1 Capsicum annuum | reverse complement strand
ATATTGTAGTATATCTTATTTAAAGTAGTATGTATATATTGAATGGTTTGTATATATGTGTATATATTTTCTAAAGTACTATATATTGAACGTATACATGTGTGTATGTTTTACAAATTAGTATATAACTATATATATATATAGTGTGTGTATATATTGTAGTATATTTTATTTAAAGTAGTATGTATATATTGAATGGTATGTATATATGTGTATATATTTTCTAAAGTACTATATATTTAACGTATACATGTGTATATGTTTTATAAATTAGTATATAACTATATATATACACATACATATATAGTGTCTATATATATTGTAGTATATATATTGTAGTATATTTTATTTAAAGTAGTATGTATATTGAATGGCACGTATACATGTGTATATATCTTCTATAGACGTATATATCTAATGTATACATGTGTATATATTTTATAAATTAGTATATAACTAAATATAGTGTGTGTGTGTGTGTGTGTGTGTATATTGTAGCATATATATTGTAGTATATTTTATTTAAAGTAGTATGTATCTATTGAATGGTATGTATATATGTGTATATATTTTCAAAAGTACTATATATTTAACGTATACATGTGTATATGTTTTATAAACTAGTATATAACTATATATATATAGTGTGTGTATATATATTGTAGTATATATATTGTAGTATATTTTATTTAAAGTAGTATGTATATATTGAAAGGTACATATACACGTGTATATTTCTTCTATAGACGTATATATTTAACGTATACATGTGTATATGTTTTACAAATTAGTATATAACTGTATATAGTGTGTGTGTGTATATTGTAGTATATTTTATTTAAAATAGTATGTATGTATTGAATAGTATGTATATATGTGTATATATTTTCTAAAGTACTATATATTTAACGTATACATGTGTATATATTTTATAAATTAGTATATAACTATATATATATATAGTGTGCGTTTGTATATATTGTAGTATATTTTATTTAAAGTAGGTGTATATATTGAATGGTACGTATACATGAGTATATATCTTCTGTAGACGTATATATTTAACGTATACATGTGTATATGCTTTACAAATTAGTATATAACTATATAGTGTGTGTGTGTATATATATTGTAGTATATCTTATTTAAAGTAGTATGTATATATTCAATGGTATGTATATATGTGTATATATTTTTAAAGTACTATATATTTAACGTATACATGTGTATATGTTTTATAAATTAGTATATAACTATATATATGTTGTTTGTGTATATATTGTAGTATATATTGTAGTATATTTTATTTAAAGTAGTATGTATATATTTAATGGTACGTATATATGTGTATATATTTTCTATAGATGTATATATTTAACGTATACATGTGTATATATTTTACAAATTAGTATATTACTATATAGTGTGTGTATATATTGTAGTATATATATTGTAGTATATTTTACTTAAAGTAGTATGTATATATTGAATGGTAAGTATATATGTGTATATATCTTCTATGGTACGTATATATTACATGTGTAATTGTGTATGAGTATTATGTGTATATATTTTTTAAATAGTAATGTAGTATATTTTATATATATAGTGTATATCTATTATTTAACCTATTTAAAATGTATATAGGTGGGTATATATAGTGTATAATGGAGAAAAAAAAAATTTTTTTTTGCTTTTTCACCGGACTTTTAACTGATTTTGATTGGGTTTAGGTGGGTTGGACCGGGTTGGATTAAGTGGGCTGAGTTAGGGTTGTTTTGAAATATTTTACTGTTAGGCCTGGAACCGGACCGGCCCGTTTAACCAGGCCCGGATCTGGACCGGCGCATAATCCAGATAACTCTCACGGGCCGGTTCCGCATTGACTCAGCCCGGCATACTTAACAACCTTAGATTAAATCAATAAATGAATCATTGTCCAACCCATTCAAAATAGGAAAATTTACATAAATATACATCAGGGTCGGTTCAAGTAAATTAGCGGCCTAAGGCAAAAATCAAATGGAGGCCTTAAATTTTTTTATAAAATCTATATTTTAAATTATGAGATGCAAAGTTATAAATATTATTGTTGGTTTTTTCTAATAATGTTTTTGCATTAATATAGCTAATGCATTTAATCTTTCTTGACACATATTTTAAATATATCAAAATTCTTCTATATTTCTTTACTTTTATAAAATGGGTTTATTTTTAAATAATATTTAATTTTTTTAATAAAACTCTATAATCTATTATTACTTAAAAAAAAGAGGCCCCTCAAAGTTGGGGGCCTTAGACGATTGCCTTTTTTCTTTAAAGGGTAGAGCCGGCATTGATATACATACTAACTTACTATTATTACATAAAATCTCATCTATCAAAACTAATTACAAATATCCCATCTTTTATGCTTGATTTTTGTATGTTATTCATCTAAACAATATTTATGGTATTTTGGTGGATATCTAAATCTAATTTTATCATAATTGATAAATTAATCAAATAAATCCAATTATATACTATGATATGATAAAATAAGTTCATGTTAGTTACTTTATAGTAGAATTATTCAAAAAATAGCATGCTAAGAGACCTTTTCCATCCTCCTCGTGTGTTTATGTCCATTATGTCTACGATAAGAGGCAGTTTTTCATATCCGAGGGTAGCTTTTCCTCTCCGACCTCTAGGACTCGTTGGCTGAATTTTTGGCTCCTTTTGAAAAGAAATATCCTTCATATAGTCGTTGTCATTTTCCATGACCTACTTTTCTGAAAAGTAAATTGTAGAAAGAAACCGACAAAAATAACGACGATAAAAACTCACATAATTGCTTTAGCCCTATGGTAGGCGCTAAACTATTTACCATCAATTTAGGGATAATTAGATTTGTAGATAGATCAAGAGCACGTGTTACGATCTTAACTTTGATTTAGCGGCTAGAGTTTGCAAAAGAGTAAACAATCTAAATAAATAACACAAATAATAAGTAAAACAGAGATCGAGAACAAATCTGAATGGTAGCATGGTCCGTAATTATTTAGCTGCAAGCGATTAGTGATCGTGAATGCTTAGTGAGCAAGCTTAATAGTAAGAAAATAATAATAAACACCCTATATAATAAGCCAATTGAGAAAGCTTAAGAACAAAGTTAAAAAAAAATTATCGCTTTAGGATAGAGAGTAGTGAAAATCAATCTCCTTACAATGGGGGAGAGGGCGATTTTTTATAGGGCACAAGGACTGCTTCTGGCCATTGGGAGAGTTTTATCTACAACTTACAGTACTAATTCAATAGCCAAGGATCATTTTTCATCGAGTCCTTAGAGGGTGACAACCCACTACTGAATGTTTTGATGCAGTTCTACCGAGGGTCGTTTGCACTCCTAAGGCTCTTGACACACTCTTTTCCTGTTTGTCTTTTAACACACAGTTGCCATCTCTGTCGTTCTTGTAATACTTTACTCTTGCACAAGGGTCTGTTTTCTTATCTCAATTTCGTTATTGAGATTACGACATTGTGGGACGATTCCATTTTCTCTCGACCGAGTCGGTCTAATACCACGATCCAATTTCTTAGGTCATGATGCACCTACTCCAACCTACCAGTAAGTAAACCATGTCATAGCCCGAAACGACAAGTAACGGGCTAAGCAGAAGATAAAAAGAAAGAAAAAGTAAACCAACAACAACAATAACATAGGCAGAAGCGAAGGAATATACATATATAATAAGTTGTACAGGAAAAGGAAGAGGACAAAATACACAAAATGAAACCCTCCCAAGACCTTGTATGATCGGTACTAGAGCCACTACAACCCAAAATCATAGTACTAGATAGTATACAACATATACATATGTATAACAGTCTCAGAATACAAAAGACTATAACCAAAACAGATGGAGGAGGATCATCCTCAAACACTAGAAAGCTCACACCATCTCCAAATCAATATCAAGGCCCGAGGATAATGTCAACGTTGATGGCTCGTATCAGATCTACATTAGGGAAAAAATGTAGAATTGCAATATAAGTACCAAAGAAACGGGTACTCAGTAGACATTATCGACCGACTGAGCTCAAATATAGTAAAAGTATAAATATAATGCAAGTATGAAAGCTAAGTCAACAAAATAGGGGTAGAAATATAAATATATACTAAGTTATGCAAGAGAGATAAAGGAAATAATTAAGAGAAATACAAGAAATAAATAATACAATGGTAAGCAAGACAAGCCAACGATAACCTAACTCGGGCCTCGTAGGCCCAGAAGGCACACAAAAGAAGACAATTAACCCTACCGAGCCCCCATAAGCTAATGGCTGCATACAAGGAGTAACTAAAATATAAAGCATAAGTAACCGAAGCCGAACCAATCTTGATACAAGAGACCAAGGAACACAAGAAAAGGCTCAAAAAAGTCCACAAATCAAGAGGAATCCGAGGACCCCTTTGAGAGCTAGTTTCGGCCAAACAACAATAACACAAGAATAAAAGAAAGCAAGGTGTATTTATACACCAAAACAGCCACTAAAACATGATGAACATAAGAACATAGACAACAATATGATAAGGATAATAACAACAACAAACGGTTACAAGATACATGAATAACAAGAACTAACGGTTTCCCTAAACTACACTAACCAAGACATGAAATGTAGAGATAGGTAATGAGACATACACTACAATAAGAACCAAGAACCCAAAGATATATTAAATCTAAGGACCCCTAGAACTTACGATAGCAACATTACACTCTTACGAAGACGTGAGAGGGATTTCATAGCTCAAGCACCATCGTTTCCAAGCAATACACATTCACAAGTGATTCCACACTTTCCATGTCCTAGTTTCGGCCTTGGAAGGCCCTCTCTCTCAAGAGAAGTGCTCTTGTTCTTTCAATAGCATAAGACAACTAACTAAAATAAAACCCTAACATGTTCCTTATATAGTCATTACAAAATGGAATACAAAATGTCCATAATACTCCTCAAGGGGGAGGCGCCCCTCAAGTGTAAGGGTGGACTAATTTTTGGTGTGTTTTGGACTTCTTCTACACTTCAATTGCACACGCCAAGTCTTGGGACCAACGCGCACCCTTATAAATCCATCTCCATGATTATTCTTGTATCATCCTCTCCATCTTGAGAGAAATTTGCCCACAAATTTATGGCTTCATCTCGTTCAATTGGACACTTCAAAAGAACTACCCAAAACAGTCCGCAAAACATGAAGAATCCGAGTGCTCAATAACAACAAGTCTCGACCAACATCTTTATTTAGCACCTTGGCTTCCTCTCTATCTTGAGAATTGCCTTCAATCTTATTTGGCCCAATTATGTTTCAACCTTAGCCAAGATAGTACTAGGAACATTGTTATCCATTGTAGCCAAGAAGTTACCTACAAAAACATAAACAAATTAGTTGTACAAGAAAAGTCCTCACACTCTCTCTTTATTTCCTTACCTCTCCGATTCCTCACACTTAATCTCACAAGTGTTGTAAGCTTGTTTGTACTCCGGAAGGTGTTGAGAGGTGAACTAAATATTTACAACGACTCAAAAAATAAAGACTAAGACACACAAAGGAACGTAGACACGAAGAATGGTTTTCAAAACTAATTTACAATCTAGTAAATGGTCACTAGTTTGTAAATTAGTATTGGAATCAACAAACGAAACTAAAGAACAACAAATTGAAACTAGAAGATCAACATTTGAGCCAAAATTTGTTGCGTGAACAGTATATATGGTGATGTGGCAGTTTACAATTGGTCACGGTCCAGACAATTTGTTCATCACTTAAAGTTTAATTTTTACATAATTTTTTGTAATGAATGACTTGACATTGGAGAGAAAGTAAAGTCTTGTAAACTTTCAACTTTTCAAACTCAAAAGGTGAGACTTGACTTTACTAGTCCCACAAGACAAGGTCCCTTGTTTTAAGCAAAGTTGTTTGGAAATGGTTAATAAAATCTTTGGTGGTTGTAATGTCTTTCAAGACTAACAAGTCACACCCCCTTTTTTCTTCACCTTTATGGATCAAATAAACACTTTGTTTTAACAAGACATAAAGGTTATGAAGAACATCAAAAACTACAACAACATTCCCCAAGAACAACAACAAACTTCAAGAACAACCAACAACATCCAACTTCCAAGTCCAAATCCACAATAATTTTTGGACACCAACTCACGGCCAAGCTACAACAACTTCAACAAAATTGTTCTTTGGTCACCAATCCTCAACAACAACACAAGGCCAAGATTAGAACAACAATAACATCACAAGGCCAAGGTGATTACTCCAACAAATATAAGCTCAAATCAAGATATAGACTCAATGTGTTAGTGAGGAACAAAACTAACACTTAGAGACAACAAAAACAAGTAAAAATCAAGGCCAAGACACAACAAGAACACAGATTTCGGCCAAGAACATAACAGGACAGATTGCTCAGTTTTTTTCTAGAATTTTAAGTTTTCAACCAAAAAAATTTCAACTAACAAGCCCAAGATTGATCTTGTTGGAACAAGATCAAGCCATGCTTTAATACCAAATGATACAAGAAGACCAAGTAACACAAGAAAGGCCTCAAAACAGTCCACAAATCAAGAGGAATCCAAGGACCCCTTTGAGAGCTAGTTTCGGCCAAACAACAACAACACAAGAATACAAGGAAACAAGGTGTATTTATACACTAAAACATTCACTAAAACATGATGAACATGAGAAGATAGGCAATAATATGATAAGAATAATAACAACAACAAAAGGTTACAAGATACATGAATAACAAGAACCAACAGTTTCCCTAAACTACACTAACTAAGACATAAAATGTAGAGATAGGTAGTGAGACATACACTACAATAAAACCTAAGAACCCAAATATATATTAAATCTAAGGACCCCTAGAACTTACGATAGCAACACCACACGCTTACGAAGACACGAGAGCAATTCCACCACTCAAGCACTATCGTTTCCAAGCAATACACATTGAGAAATGATTCCACACTTTCCATGTCCTAGTTTCGGCCTTGGGAGGCTCTCTCTTTCTCTCTCTCAAGAGAAGTGTTCTTGTTCTTTCAATATCACAAGAAAACTAACTAAAATAAAACCCTAACATGTTTCTTATATAGTCATTACAAAATGGAATACAAAATATCCATAATACCCCTCAAGGGTGAGGCGCCCCTCAAGTGTAAGAGTGGACTGATTTTTGGTGTGTTTTGGACCTCTTCTACACTTCAATTGCACACACCAAGTCTCGGGACCAACGCGCACCCTCATAAGTACTTATCCGTGATTATTCTTGTATCTAATCTTAGGGAACCATCTGATCCCAAATCCATGATAAAACCATCAAGATTTGCACTAGGTTTCAATCAACATCAATAGGTAATAACAAAAGGTCAGATGCTAGGATCGAACCAGAAATAGTGGATAATACCGAGAGGCCATACGCCGAATTCAAACCAAAAATACTGGGAAATAATAAGAGAACACATAAATCATGTACAAGAACACTCAATACCACTGTCAATACTCCAAGAACAAGTAAATCAACACCAGAACACTTGAATCGTATCATAACCAAATGCCAGACTCCAATCAAAACTCATAGTAACCATACCACAACCAAAAACAAATGATCCCATAGATATCCAATCTTAATCATAAACTGATACCAAAACCATACTGTAACCGATGTCAGAGCCGTGTCAGAACTCATAATAAATAGTAGAAATAAAGTATATATCGGTCTCGAATAGAAACTAAAATACATATAAATAACAATACGCATAACTAGCTAAAGGAAGGAAATCTAAGGTCTCAAATCCTATCTCCAGACTATAAGGTCATAAAGACTAATATCGGGCGAATAAATCTACTATAGTGAGAAAGGTCCCTAATTACTAGGTCAAGGAAGAGTTGTCTACGTTAAATACTACTCTACCCAGGGAAAGTCGGTAAAAATAGGCAGAAGTAAAGTCTAGGTCAAACTCAACCTAAGGTAATGCCTAAAATAGTAGTTAAGAGTATAAATAAGCCTAATGAGTCTTCAAGCCAAGTATACTAGCTAAAAAGGGTAATGAGGCCTACTATGGGGTCCCAAAAACTAAATCTAGACTAAAACCTATCATGATCCGATCTATGAGTCATGATGGCACCTACTTTATCCCGCCAGTAGGTAACCCTAACCATAACCCAGAGCTAAATGCAATTAGTTAACTTGGTGAAAATTGCTCCAAAAGGGCGAAATAGATAATTCAGTCGTAAATAGATAAGGCAATGGAAATAAAAATAGTCTAAAGATAGACATGACATAGAAAACCATATCATGACCCGGTAGAGCCAGTACAAGAGCCACTATAAATACAACTCAAGTTCTAAAGCAGTCAATACAATTTGTATCGAAGCGAAAGACTAGACATAAATATGATAGAAGGAAATGGGAATTTTTGGCTCCAAGCTCTCACCCTATCTCCGAAATTCAATACAACATGATCGACGAATCAATGATGGCAACTTGTACTCATGTCTACACCAAAAAAGTACAAAAGTATAGTATGGTTACCAAGACCACGAGTATTCAGTAAGCATCATCGACTGACTGAGCTAAATTATAATATAAATAAGATAAATGCAAGATAACATAACTATGTTAAGGTAGAGTCAAACCTGAATCATCTCCAACATCATTATGCATAAGTAAATAAATAGCCAAAATAATGACATAACATAAAGAATCAAAAACATGCAATGACAACTTCAAAATTGACTCCTATAAGACAATAAGTGTGGAAAAGTAAATAACCCAACGTAGGCTCCCATAAACCTGGAGAGTACAGTCAAATAAAGCGTAAATTCGACCACCATCTTTTTTTTTATTTTTTATGATACAACTAGAATCCATCCAAGTCATGCCACACTATACCCAGTCTTCCATTTTCAAACTTAAACCAATATATATCAACATCATACCACATTGTCGGATTTAACCGGTATCATGCAATCAATATCATAAGTAATAGTCGTCGAACTGGTAATTATATAATCAATATTATCATCACTATCCGGACTTGAACTAATATTTATATTATCAATATTATGGCTATTATCCAAACTCAAACTGGAACATATATAATCAATATCCAGACTCAAACCGATATAAATATCATCAATATAGTAATCAATATTCGAACTTGAGTCAATATAAATATATATGTCATAAACCATATCATAACCAACGGTCTCATCATATCTGGCATCAACTTCCAATATTTAATCATCATGACTATTAAGTATCTAATCTTATCAAGCCTCATAATAAGCATTTCAAATTGTAAAACAAGCATTTTAAGGCCTACCACGTCTAGTTCAAATCTTGGCATAAGGCGGATCAAAGAAACCCACTTTTAAACCTCAAAATCCATTATGTAGCAAACTCTATCCCAAACTAGACTAAGGTATCTAAATTCATTTTTAGATGTCAATCGGGCCTCAATTTTCCCTAAGATAGAAACTTTACCTAAAGCATGAATAACTAAGTCAATTATACCTAAATTATGATTTTTGAATGGCCTAATCGGTCCAACTAACCTAAACATTTCAAATTTCATCACCAACACCTAAAATACATCTATAATCTAACACAATATCATAAACATACTATGAATTAGCTCAATCTACAAGGATGGAAAACCTATCCTACCTGGACCCTAAAAGCTCAAAGAATCTGCTAAATCACCAACTTTCCCTTTAGAGAAGATTCTGCAAGATACCACACTATCAAAAATAAAATCTACTCGTTAAGACAAGATTAATGATATTGATATTGCACCATTGTTCCTCAAGACCAAAAATCATCTAAAATCCCATGTGGGTCCTATTTATGGAAATCGTATTTTTGAAGCCAACCCAACATTCCCTCGTGATCAAGGTGTAATTACCATAAAAAATATCTGAGCTACATTGGTGCTAAAATTAAGAAACCAATTTCTAGGAATTTTGAACAAGAAATAAGAAAATCCTCCATGAAATTTGAGAAATCCTACCATAAATTCGAGGGAAAATCGCGTAAACAATTGTTACCCAAGCTCCCAAATAACCTACAAGAGTTAATCCTAAGCTTTCCCCAATATTTAGGGTTTGAGTCTCTTGAGAATGAATATGGAATGGGAAAAACAAGATGAAAATTGGCTTTTTTATACCTTTTCTAGGTGTTCAGGTATCGCAATGGCGACCCCACCCTCGCGATTGCGGCATCTTCCAGTCTTCTAAGGGAGTCACTATCTTGACATAGAACCGCAATTATGGCACTTGGTGCTTACTAAGGGTATCGCGATCGCGACCCCTAGCATCGCTATCAGCGAGTGCATCAGTTGCACTAATACTTGAAATTTTTCAAGTCTCCGCCAAGCCCTCAAGATTCATCCAAAATCCTGTATACGCAAATGGATTATGCTACTCTATCAAATTTGACATTCTGGACTCAATGGAGTAGTCAAAATTTCCATCCAAGGTTATTTTGACTAAAGTGGGTCCCACATCTATAGTCTATTTTCTTAACTTTTTGACTAATAAGTCGAAATGAGCCTAGGTTCCTCGAAACCCAAAGTAAGAGTCCACTTAGCCTAATATTGACATTTTAGAACTGTTGGAATAGTCAAAATTAGCATACGAGATCATTTGACTAAAGTTTGCCCAGTGGCCATTTGGAGCCAGCGAAGATTTTGAAATAGGGAAATGACTATAAAAATCAAATGAACTGGCCGATAACCAAACTATCAGTCTCAATTAGTTATAAATGAATTGGGCTAGCTTTAGAGAAGCTCTAACGACAAAAATAAGCAAAAATAAAGAAAATGACCTTAAGGATCATTACAATATCTACTACAAAAGGACTTTTATTTATGAAAATCAAGGGTTAGGATATACCTGAAGGCTCGAATAGGTGAGGATACTAGGTCCGTATTTTGCTCTCAATCTCCCAAGTAACCTCCTCTACTGGGCGGTGCCTCCATCGAACCATAACTACAGGGATATCTCAAGTTCACAACCGCCTGACATCACTAGCCAGAATGAGCAGAAGCTCCTCCACAAAGGTCAATTGCTCATCCAACTGGACTGAACCCATCTAAGCACATAAGATGGATCCAAAATATAACGCCGTAACATAGAAACATAGAAAAAAGGATGAACAATAGCAAAATTTGAAGGTAAGTCTAACTCATAAGCCACCTTACCAAGTGTGCAAAAAATCTTGAAAGGCCCAATATATCTGGGGCTGATCTTGCCTTTCCTCCCGAAGTTCATCACACCCTTCATGGGTGACTCATGGAGGAATATCTGATCACCAACTCCAAATCTCAAGGTACAAATCCTACAATCTGCATAATCCTTCTCCCTAATTTGAGTTACTCTCAACTTGTCCTAAATCACCCTAACTCTATCCAATGACTCCTGACGCAAATCAGTACCAAGGGGTCTAACCTTGGAAGTCCCAAACTAACCAATCAAGAAATGATATAGCCTACCATATATAGCCTCAAAAGGTGCCATCTTAATACTCAAATGATAACTGTTATTATATACAAACTCTGCCAAGGCTAAGTGTTACTTTCACTGATCTCCAAAATCCAAAACGTAGGCTCGGAGCATATCCTTAAGCACTTGAATAGTCCGCTCGGACTGGCCATCTATATGTGGATGGAAGGCCGTACTAAGATCCACCTAAGTACCCAACTCCTCTTTAAACACTCTCCAAAAGCTAGAAGTTAACACGGAACCTCGATCCAAAATAATAGATATAGGCACACCATGCAAATGAACTATCTCACGCATATGATATGAGCTAACCTCTCGCAATGAAGGACATCTAAATAGGAATGAAATGTTCCTACTTGGTAAATTAGTCTACAATGACCCAAATACCATCAAAACACGGAAAGTGCAAGGCAAACCGCTAACAAAGTCTATAGTAATCCACTCCTATTTCCACTCGGGAATGGGCATTCTCTGAATTAAATAACTTGGTCGCTGATGCTCGACCTTCACCTATTGATAACACAGGCAACGAGCTACAAAATCAGCCACATCTCACTTCATGCCACTCCACTAATAATGTTATCTTAAATCTCTATACATCTTAGCTATACCGGGATGAACAGGATATCTAAAGCTGTGAGTCTCTTGCAAAATCAACCAAATCAAGTCATTAACTCTCGAAATAGAAACGCGGCTATCAAATCTCAAGACACCCTCAGAATCTATGGTAGCCCTCTTGGACTCACCATTCAACACCTAGTCACAAAAGATGTAAAGTCTATTATCCTCAAACTGATGATCCCAAATCTTCTTAAGTAGTGAGGACCTAGCCTCAACACTAGCACAAATCCTCCTAGGGTCTGAAATATCAAGTCGCACTATCAAATTGACTAAGAACTGAATATCCCGTGCCAACAGCCTCTGAGATACTAAAATACAAGTCAATCTACCCATACTCATTGCCTTTCAACACAAGGTATCTACTACCATATTCGCGTTGCCCAGATGATACAAAATGGAAATATCATAATCCTTAAGCAACTCCATCCATCTACGCTGCCTAGCATTAAGCTCTTTCTGGGTCATAAGATATTGAAGACTGCAGTGATCTATGAAAATCTCACAATGCACACCATAAGATAATGTCTCCAAATCTTACGCACGAAAACTACCGTCGCCAAATCCAAAACATGAGTAGGGTATTTATGCTCGTGCACCTTAAGCTACCTCGAATCATAAACAATAATATGACCCTGATGGATCAATACCCAACCCAAGACAACACTAAAAGCATCGCAATACATGGTGAATCCCCCACCCTCAATAAGAAGATAGAAAATAGAAACTAAACTAAAAAACTCCTTGAGCTTTCCAAAGCTTGACTCATACTTCTCAGCCATCGGAAAGGAACCTCCTTTCGCATCAATCTAGTCATAGGTGCTAAAATAGTAGCAAAACCCTCAACAAATCATCTATAATAACCATCCAATTAATAAAGCTACAAACCTCAGTTAGATATGTAGGTTTAACCCAATCACGAATTATCTCAATCTTCACCAGGTCTTCCATGATCCCATTCTTAGATACCACAGTCCAAGAAATATCACCGACTCAATCCAAAACTCACACTTAGATAACTTGGCAAAAAATACATGATCTCTCAAAGTCTGGAGCACAACCCTTAAATATTGTGCATGCTTCTCTCTGCTCCTCGAATAGACAAGGATTTAATCATGAATACAATCACAAAGGAATACAAATAAAGTCATAACACTCGGTTCATCAAATCCATAAATGTGACGAGGGAATTAGTCAACCTAAAACACATCAGCAAGAACTTATAATGACTATAACGGGTCCTAAAGTTGTCTTTAGGATATCCTTGGCCCGAATCCACAACTAATGGTAACCATACCTTAAATTAATCTTAGAAAACACCACCGCACCCTGAAGTTGGTCAAATAAGTCATCAATGTGAGGCATAGGCTAACAGTTCTTTACCGTCAGCTTATTAAGCTACCTATAATAGATACATATCCGCATAGAGCCATCCTTTTTCTTCATAAACAACATATGATTTCCCTAAGAAGACATATTTGGTCTAATGAAACCCTTACTAACATGATCCTAAAGCTGAGAATTCAGCTCCTTAAACTCTACATGAGCCATACAGTAAGATGTCATAAAAATAGGATGGGTTCCAGGCTTAAGATCTATAACAAACTTAATCTCATGGGCAGGGGATATATTAGGTAGATCGGTTGTAAAAATATCAAGGAACTCATAAACTACAGAAACATAGTCAAGTGACAGACTCTCCATGCTAACATCATAAATATAAGTAAGGTAAGACTTGTAACCCCTCGAAATAAGTCTCCTAGCACACATATAAGAAATAATCCTTATCTGGCTTGCAGCTAACAACATCTTGTCACACGATCAAGGGTATGTTGTGCATGGCTAAGGTAACTGTCTTGGCAAAATAATCCATTACCATATGATAGTGGCATAACCAGTCTTGGCAAAATAATCCATTAACGCATTATAGTGGGATAACCAGTCCATGCCCAAAATCATATCAAAATCCACCATATCCCATATAATAAGATCAACATGAGTATTAATATCTCTAACACTCATAACAAATGATCTGAACACCTAATCCACAACTAAAGAATTACTTATGGGAGTAGATATACGTGATGGCATAGATAATAAATCCCAAGATAACTCTAACTGTGGAGCAAAATAAGCAGGCACATAAGAATAAGTGGATTCCAAATCAAATAAAGCAAAGGCCTACTGACGACACACCAAAATCATACATGTGACAATAGTATTCAAAGACTCAACCTCGGGTCAAGAAAGTATTGCATACAACTGACTACGGCTGCACCTAGCTGGGCTCTTGACCGAACTCTTATCCTACCTGCCTGAAAACCACCTCAAGCACCTAGGAACCATCCCTACGACCATGCATACCATCTTTAGTTGTGGGATGAACTACTCTAATAGGGGGAACACTCTAAGCTGCAGTAATAATCACCCCACGACTAGGGAAATCACATGAGTAATGACCAAAAGCTCTATAATCATAGCATGACATATGAGCTGAACCCAAACTAAAAGATCCAGCTGACCCAGAGTAACCACCATGACTAGAATAACCAGAATATAAACCCCTTAAAGATTGACCACTACTCTGACCTGGGCGGTCAATGACACTAGATTGACCTCCATCAGTAATCTGATGTATTGTCTGAACGAGTCTACTAGGCTGACTCTGAGGCTGCTATAATTGATGAGGAGGGTACCTATCCTAAAAACCACTACCTCTGAACTAGGAGCTACTATGACTTCCACAGAAACTACCCTGATACTAAGGTCTCTTATCACTGCCCCTTTGGGCCTTATGATACATCTCCTCTATCAGCTGAGCTTGCTTACAAAACTCAGCAAAAGACCTACCCATAAAACCATACTCTAAGTAGATATATGAAGGGGAAGTCTCAATTGATGAACAAAGCAACAAACCCTCTCGGACTCAATAGTTAGAATAAAAGTAGCATTCCTAGCCAACTAATAAAAATGAGCCTCATACTCCATAATGAAGTCCTACTCCAACCTCAAGAAATGGTCCCTTAAACGATCCCTAAGGCTGTGAGGCATGTACTACTCTCAGAAAATCTCAGAGAACTGAGCTCGTGTCAACAAAGATGAACCAATTGGTCTAGAATCAAGATGACCTCTTTATCAATGTCGAGCAACCAAGTTCAACTAAAATATAGTTTAGTCCACACCATAAGTATCAACTAAGCCTAAATTATGGAGTTTGTCCTCACAAGTAATCAGAAACTCATATGCTTCCTCGCCCGGTGCACCAAAAAATATAGGCAGAGCCAATCTCAAGAATCTACCCAATATCTTTTACTCCTTAACAGACATAGCAGGTTAGGCAACCACTGGCTAAGAAACTACCGGTTGATCAACCACCGATGCACGAGGGACCTTAACTTTGGAAGCCGTAGCTACAGGATGCAGCACCACCTTAGTACCACTCTAATTTATAGACTGTGCAATACCAGATGGTGCACCACCAACCAACCATAAAAGCTAAACCAAACATGCCTAAGCACTAAAGAAGAAATAAACCCGGGTAGAGCCTAGGCTGGTCCCTATCCTACCGCTAGATGGGGCGGAAGAACCTTTATCTTAGGAGTGGGAATAGGGACTGGTAAAGGCCCCCATATTCTGGAAACTAGTTAGGGACACATATCGAGGCTATCAACTAGCTCTAGGTCATCCATAAATAAAAATAAAATCCCTAGGCTCAGTCTCGGAATCCTAATCTCATATAGCGGTAGCACGTGTCCTAGCCATATGTGAAAGAGTAAAAAGAAAGAAATGCCTTAGAAACCAACTTAGACATAACACAAAATAAATGAAATAAGTGAAGAATTCTTAAGAATATCCCATAGCCTCCTAAATATAAAAAAACATACGCTATTATTTTGATCTGTAGGACTCCACTAGACACTTGCTCTTGTACCAAAAATTTTGGTGAAACTTGGCTCTGAAACAAATTTGTCACAACCCAATTTATGAGTCATTATGGCACCTACTTTATCTCCTCAATAGGTAAGCCAAACCATAATTCGAAGCTAAATGTAATGGGTTAACTTAGTGGAAATTTCTCCAAGAGGGCAAAATAGACAATACACTCATAAATAAGTTACACAATAGAAATAGAAATAGTCTAAAGATAGTCATGGCATAGAAAGCCATTCCACAACCTGGTAGAACTAGTACAAGAGCCATTATAAATAAAACTTAGGTTTTAAAGAAGTCAATATAATCTGTCTCAAAGCAAAAGACTGGACATAAATAAGATAAAAGGAAATGGGAAACTCTGACTCCAAGAGCTTATCCTATCTCCGAAATCCAACACAACACAATCGATGAATCAACGATGGCAACTAGTACTTGAATCTGCACCACAAAGGCACAGAAGTAAAGTATGAGTACTAAAATCATGGGTACTCAGTAGGAATCATCAGCCGATTGAGCTAAATCATGGTATAAATACAATAAAATACAAGATAACATAACTAAGTCAAGGTAAAGGCAAAACTGCATCATCTCCGACATTGTTGTACATAAGTAAATAAATAACCAAAATAATGACATAACATAAATAATCAAATACCTGGAACTATAACTATAAAATTGGCCCTATAAGACAATAAGTGGGAAAAAGTAAATAACCCAATGGAGGCCCCCATAAGCCCGGAGAATACAATTAAGTAAAGCATAAACTGAACCACCATCATTTTTCTATCTTTCATGATAAAGCTAGAATCCATTCAAGTCATGCCATACTATACCCAATCTCCCATTTCCAAACTTGAACTAACTCTCATATATCAACATCATACCCTATTGCTGGATATAAACCGGTATCATATAATTTATATCATAAGTAATAGATGGACTCAAACCAGTAATTATATAATCAATATTATTGTCAATGTCTAGACTTAGTCCAGTATTTCTATCCAGACTAGAACTGGTACATATGCAATTAATATTTAGACTTGAATCGGTATAAATATCATCAATATACTAAATTAGTAATCAATATTTGACTCAAATTGGTATAAATATATATGTCATAAACCATATCATAACCAACAGTCTCATCATATTTGGCATCCACTTCTAATATTCAATCATCATGACTATTAATTATATAATCTCATCAAGCCTCATAATACACATTTTCAAATTGTAAAACAAACGTTTTAAGATCTACCATGACTAGTTCAAGCTTGGCCTAAGCGGGTCAATGAAACTCACTTTTAATCCATAAAATTCATCATGTAGCAAACTTTACCCCAGATAAGACTAAGGTATATAAATCTGCTTTTAGATGTCAACCAAGCTTCAATTTGCTAAGATAGAGACTTTACCTAAAACATTAACAACTAAGTCAATTATACCTAAATTATGGTTTTCAAATAGCCTAAACGATCCGACAAACCCAAACATTTCAAATTTAATCACCAATATCTAAAACCCATCCCAAATCTAAGACAATATCATAAACATACTATGAATTAGTTTAATATACGAGGAGGAAAAACCTATCATACCTAGATGTCGTGGAAAGTTCAAAGAATCTGCTAAATCACTGACTCTTCCTTTCGAGAAGCTTTCGCAAGATTCCACTCTATCAAATTCACAATCTACTTATTAAAACAAAAATAATATACTGATATTGCACCATTGTGCTTCGGGCCTAAAAATTATCCAAAATCTCATATGGGTCAAATTTATGAAAATTGTATTTTCGAAGCCAACCCAACATTCCCTCATGCTCAAGGAGTAATTACCCTAAAAAAGTAAATATCAAAGCTACATTGGTGCTAAAATCAGGACAGCAAGTTCCAAGAATTTTGAACAAGAAATGAGAAAATTCACTATGAAATTTGAGAAATCTTACCACAAATTAGAGGGAAAATCACGTAAATAATTATACCCCAAGCTCCCAAACCACTCATAAGAGTTAATCCTAATCTTTCCCCAATATGAAGGGTTTGTCTTTTGAGAATGGATATGGAATGGGAAAAATGACCTAAAAAGGGGTTTTTTATACCTTTCCTAGATGTTTGGGTATCGCAATCATGACCTGACCCTTACAATTGCAGCATCTATCGGTCTGCCAAGGGAGCCACTATTGTAACATGGCACTGCCATTGTGGCACATGGCTCCTGCCATGGGTATCATGATAGCAACCCATGGTATCCCTATCAGCGAGTGCACCTGTTGCAACTGAGACTTAGAATTTTCCAAGTCTCGGCCAAGTCCTCGAGATTCATACAGAATCCTGTAAACGCAAATGGACATACTACCCTATCAAAATTTAATGTTTTAGGCTTAATGGCACAATCAAAATGTCAATCTAAGTTCATTTTGACTAAAAGTAAGTATCACACCCATATTTCATTTTCTTAACTTTCTGAGCAGTAGGTATAAATGATCCTGGGTGCCTTGGGACCCAAATTAAGAGTTCACCTATCCTAAATCAACCTTTCAAAGCTGTTGGAACAGTCAAAATGGGCATACAAGATTGTTTGATTGAAGTTTTTATGAGGTGGACATTTGAAACTAGTGAAGACTTTAAAATAAGTAAATGACTCTAAAAGCCAAACAAACTATTCGATAATCGAATATCAGTTCCAACAAGTCACAAATAACTTGGGGCAGCTACATAGAAGATCTAATAGTAAAAATAATCAAAAATACAAAAAATAACCTAAAGGGTCATTACAAAACCTAACCCAGTCTAGTCTAAGGCTTCTCAATCCTATTTCAAGGTACTGGTAGTACTAATCCCAATCCTAAAGGATGACGCTACATTGTACTAGGGGATAACAGGCCTGAAATCTACCAAAATGGAGTCCTAACTAGCTAAATAATGCATAAATACTAAATTGATAATTGAGCTACAACTACCTACCCAAAACTAGTATAATAGCACACTAATACCATAAATTATCCTACCCTAGATGCCGATGAATTCTTTTTGAATTCTCTAAACTAGAGCTTTCCCTTTCCAAGAGGCCTCCGAGAGCTGCCATTCTATCAAAACTATAGTCTACATGTCAAGATGAAAAAAATGATGCCCATATTGCATATAAATGCTCCAGATAAGAAATCAAACTAAAAATACAATATGGGGCCTACTTGCAAAATTACAAAATTGATACTGTCACAGCATCCCACACAACTCAAAAATCAAATACCATAAGAATGTAGTCAAATTTGGGTTTTAAATAACTCAGAATTGGTCCCAATACCAATGGAGAAATCAATAATAAAATATGAGATTTAGGCTAGAAATTTGATGAAACTTACGGAGATAATGATGCTACAAGCCTACCAACTCACCCACTTACTAATCCCAACCTCAACCACTCAAATCCCATATAAAATTGGAGTCTAAGGGGTCTTTAATAGAGTTTATCACTTGGGGTAAATATTTGTAATGAGAGAAAAAAATGTATATATAACATACCAACGATGGTTGCTTAATATGCTAAATGACCGCTTAAGAGGACACTTCTTAAGTGCCCAAGTGACCCTGCACTAGCCAGCCAAGTCCGCTAAAGTAGTTAATGGCCACTTAAGTGGCTACCACTAAAGTGCCCAAGAGGGGGCTAAAAAAGCCAGGGCAAGGCTGATCAGCTTTACTAAAGCGGTCATAGTTTAAGAAATCCCCTGACTGCTTAAGCAGCTGCACGAGATACTTGGCACCAACCAAGTATAGCTAGTCCCAATGGTCTCTGATTGGGTGCTGGGGATTGATTCGTAATCTCATGAGCACAAACAAACTATGCTACTATACCAAATTCGACATTCTGGACTCAAGGCCATCTAAATTTCCATCTGGTGTCATTTTGATAAAAAATAGGACCCATACCTCAAGGAGCCATTTTTTCCAAATCCCACCCAATAGTATAAAATGATTTAAAAAAGCCTCGAGACCTGGAGCAAGGCACCCCTAGCCTAAAATCGACATTTCTAAGTTGTTGAGACTGTTTCTCTTAATTTTTGGATTTATTGATTAAAAATAAAACATAACATAGTCTATACACACAATAGGCCAACCCATCTAAAATACTAAAAAATAAAAATAAAAATCCAACACTAATGCCCAAATCGGCCCAAACCAAACCCCCATCTTATTACATATAACCTGAAGAATAGGGTTTCCTAATTCATCTTTCCATTTCAACCCTATCATATCTGAGACATACCACCTCCACCACTATTCAACTGCCACTTCTTTTTTCTCCATCTCTGGGTGATAAACTCTACGCCTTGGATGCTCCTTATACTTGCTATCATTAGCTTGCAAAAATAAGTATTCATTGCTTCTTTCTTATTTGATTTTGAATTTCATTTTTAGCTGCTTTTCATCTAAACTTTTATGCTGTAGTTGTGATCTACGATAGATGGGAACAATATTATCTTTTTGTGCTTCATTGGGGGATCTTATCAACTAAATATAGTTACTACCTCTGAGTAAGACTCTTGCCCTTTCTTTTATTTTTTTCTGAATATTTGTGTTCCTAACCTTTTCAAATCATTGATATGGCTGGTATGGACATAATGGGATGCTCAAAACCATAAGTGTTTGGATAGTAACATATATTTCGGGTTTAGCAACTCAGATTTATCCTTAAGACCCTTCCCTTTTGCTGTGAGTCCATTTTTTTTGTTGTTGTAGTATAGGCTAGTTAGCTTTTCACTTTTTTAGCTACCTCCATGGATTGTAATATTTGCTTGTGGAAAAACTATAATCTTTAGCCATATCATTCCCTCACCTTTTCAGTGGTGACAATCTTAAATATGGGCACTGTGATGTATCACTATTAAGTATTTTCTTCCCTGTGACTTAAAGCTACTAAGAGCTAGTGAATGCGAAATTCCCTTTATCTATTACATAGTTAGCTAAATAATCTGTAAACTTGTTCCCCTCCCTGAGAATATGCTAGTACTGCACTTGTTTATCTTTCACTAATGTCTATATTTTCTCTATTGTATCTGTTATACTCCATGGACAGTCCCACTCCCTGTTTAAGAGCTTCTACATGGTTAAGGAATCTGTTTGAATGATAACTTTGTTGTGTTGTAACTGCTTACAATGTATAGTTGCATGAAATATAGCAATTGCTTCTACTTCTATATTTGTAGTATCTTCAGTGTTATCTCCCTTAGCAATAATAAGTCCCCTTGCTTATTCCTTATACAAAAAGCATAGGAACTTATCCCAGGATTACCTCTAGATGCTCCATCTGTGTTGTATTTTACCCATCCTTGTTGTGGAAATTCCCAAATAACTTTAGTAACTCTCACTCATGGTCTATACTCTTCAAATTCCTTCAAAATATCTAGCCATGTATATGGAAATTCCTGATTTTGTGTCCTCACTTTTAGCAGCATTCTTAAATTTTTTATTATGTTATACTGTACTCTGTGTCTGGGGTGATCTTCCTTTCATGTTTTGTACCATTTCTCCTTCTCCATTATTCCTAGTTAACCATGCTAGGAATAGAATGATAATAGGATCTTTCTCTTTGTCTGACATTAGCCTTCCACCAAGCCTATATTGTTTATCTAAAGCTCAACCCATTAATGTTTATACGTGTAAAAGAGGAAAAAATAGGACCAGGTCCTGTTAGTAATAGGTGATCTTAGAAATAAATGTGATATGGTCTCCTGAGTTAGATTATCACAACACCAGCACTTGGATGGACCTTCCACACCTCATCTTCTGATATAATCATCCACTAAAACTTTTTCTTTCCATATCCTCCACATGAAGAAAACCATTTTAAAAGGTAAGTTGTTGAGACTGCTGGAATGGCATCCGAGGCTGTTTACGAAGGTTTTAGCCTAGTACCTATTCCTTAACTTTAAAACCTCCTAAAAATAAAAATGGCTCAAGAAACCAAACAAATTGCCTAGCAACCAAATTGTCTATCCCAGGAACTCATAAATGACTTAAGGCAGCTTTAAGGAAGCTCTAAATGCAAAAAATGCATCACATAAAGAAAATAACTTGGAGGGTCATTACAACATCCAATACTAATAGGACTTTCATACCCAAAAGTAAAAGATCAAGAAGTACTCGAAGGCTCCAATAGGTAGGGATAATGAGTCCGTATATCACGCTTGGTCTCCCAGGTAGCCTCCTCAACTGGACGGTGATGCCACTAGACCTTAACTATATGAATATCTCTTAAGCACCACCGCGTAACATCTCTACAAAAAATAGACACAATCTCCTCTACAAATGCCAACCTTTCATTTAATTAAATCTAGTCCCACAAAAGCATGTGAGACTTATATAGTATATAATACCGTAGCATAGATACATGAAACACTGGGTGAATGGCTGAAAAGGTAGAAGGCAACATCAACTTATATGCTATCTCCCCAACTGTCTGTAAGATCTCAAATGGTCTAATATACCTAGGGCTAAATTTACCTCTTCTCCCAAACCTCATCACACCCTTCATGGGCGATACTTGTAAAAAGACCCAGTCACCAACTCTAAACCTCAATGCACAATGTCTATGGTTAGCTTAACTCTTCTGCCTACTCTAAGCTACCCGTATCCTATCATGAATTACCCAAACTTGATCCAATGACTCGCAAAGTAAATCTTACCATGGATCCTAACCTCAAAAGTCTTAAGCCAACCAACTGGAGATCGATATCGTTTTCCATATAACAGCTTAAATAGGGCCATCTGAATACTAGAATGAAAGTTGTTACTATACAGAAACTCCACCAAAGTTAATAATTAGTCCCACTAACCTCCAAAATCCAACACACAAGCATAGAGTATATCCTTCAAAACTTGAATAGTCTGCTCCAACTCCACATAAGTCTATGAATAAAATACGATGATAATATTAACCTAGGTACCTAGATCCTTCTGAAATATCCTCCAGAAGCTAAAAGTAAACAGAGAACCTCAATTTAAAATGATAGAAACAACTACCCCATGAAGGCGAACAACCTTTCAAATATAGACATGACCCAACCTCTCGACATTGTATGAGATCTAAATAGGGATAAAATGAGCAGATTTGGTCAATCAATCCTTGATGACCCAAATAATATTAAAACCATGAGAAGTGTGAGGTAAATAACCTATGAAATCCATAGTAAGTCACTTTCACTTCCCCTCAGGAATGGGCAGCCTCTACGGTAATCCACCAGGTCTTTGATGCTCGACCTTTTCCTACTGACAACAAAGGCGCCAAGCCATAAACTATGCTATATCTCTCTGCATACCACTTAACCAGTAATGCTACCTCAAATTCCTATACATCTTAGCTGTCCCAAGGTGAATAGAATACATGAAGCTATAAGCTTTATGAAGAGTTAAATAAATAAAATCTATAACACTCGAAACACAAATACGACCATCAAATCTCAAAACACCCTCAGAATATAAGGTATCCCTCCTAGACTCACCTCTCAACACCTACCATTAAATGTTACAAAGCCTGCTATCCTCAAACTGACAACTCCAAATCTGCCCAAACAAGGTAAATCTGGACTCAACACTAGCAATAATCCTCCTTGGGTAAGAAACACCAAGATGAACTATCGAGTTAGCTAAGGATTGTATATCTATAACCAATGACTACTATGAAACTAAGAAGAAGGCCGAGCTACTAATACTCACTGCCTTTTAGCTCAAGGTGTCTACTACCACAATTGTCTTTCCTAGATAGTATAAAATAGAGATATTATAGTCCTTTAATAACTTAATCCATATAAGTTGCCTTGAATTATTCTCTATCTGGGTCATAATGTACTGAAGACTATGGTAGTCGGTGGAGATCTCATAATGAACACTATACAAAGTAATACCTCCAAATCTTAAGTGAAAATACCACTACTGCTAACTCCAAATCATGAGTAGGGTTATTGCATGCATGCACCTTCAGTTTCCTCAATGCATATGTAATAAAATAACCCCACTATATCAGAACACATCTTAAACTAACACCATAAGCATCACAATAGATGGTAAACCCCTTGCCCTTATCTGGAAAAGACAGAATAGAAGCTAAAGTGACCAAGTCCTTAATCTTAAGAAATCCCACCTCATAATTTGCAGACCACTCAAATGAAACTTCTTTCCTAATCAACCTGGTCATGGAGGCTGCAATAGAAGTAAATCTCTTAATGAACCACCAATCATAGCCTGCTACCCTAACAAAACTGCGAGCTTCAATAGGAGACGTAGGCCTAGACCAACCAAAAATATCCTCAATCTTTTATGGTCCTCCACAATACTATCCTTAGAAATCACATTCCCCAAGAAAGCTATAGACTCAAACTAGACCTCGCACTTTAAGAATTTGGCAAGCCTATGGTCACTCATAGTGTAGAGCACAATCCTCAAATATTGCTGGTGCTCCTTCCTACTCCCCGAATACACTAAAATATCATCAATAAAAACTATCACAGAGGATTCCAAATATGGTTTTAAAACACAGTTCATTAAATCCATAAATGTTGTTGGGGCAATAGTCAACCCAAAAGACATCACCAGGAACTCATAATGATCATAACGAGTCTTGAAGGTTGTCTTAAGGATGTCCTCAGAACTGATCCTTAACTAATGGTAACCAAACCTTAAACTAGTCATAGAAAACATTATTGCATCCTGAAGCTGGTTAAATAAATCATCGATAAGAGGTATAAGATACTTATTCATCATTATCACCTTATTCAACTGCCTTTAGTCGATACACATATGCATAGAACTATATTTTTTCTTCACAAACTAAATTAGATCACCCCAAGGTGATACACTTGATATGATGAAGCCCTTACCCAAAAGATCCTGATGCTAAAAATTTAGCTTCTTTAGCTCGGCAGGAGCCATACAATAAGGATCTATACAAATAAGTTAGGCTCCTAGCTCTAGGTCAATAGAAAACTCAATGTCTCACTCAGGAGAAAGGTTAGGTAGGTCGGTAGGAAAAATATAAGAATAATCATAGACAATAAAAATAGAGTTAAGCGAAGGAATTGCTGCACTAACATCCCAACCATAAGAAAGATATGGCCCATAACCCCTCAATATCAATCTTCTAGGACATATATAAGAAATAATCCTCATCGACGTATGGCTAAAAGAGCCCTACCACACAGTCGGGGGTATGCCAAGCATGGATAAGGTAACGATTTTATCAAAGTAATCCAGGATCGCATAGTAGGGGGATAACCAGTTCATCCATAAAATCATGTCAAAATCCACTATATTCAACATAGTGAGATCAACTCAAGTATCATACTCCCGAACAGTCATCGAACAATATCTATATACCCAATCTACTATTAGGGAATCACCATGGGACTAGCTACCCGTAAAGTCAAATATAACAACTCCAAAGACAAACCCAACCACGATCCATAATAAGTAGAAATATATAAAATGTGGATCTGGCATTAAATAAAGCAAAAATTGGTTGATGGTATAATGAAATCATACCTATAATCACAACATCTAAAGCCTTAACCTTCGGTTTACCCGATAAAATATATAAATGGCCCTATTAGTTATCGAGCTAGGTGCCAATTCGACCACCTATCCTACCTCCCTAAGAACTACCTTTCGAATCCTGGGGATTACCTGTACAACTCTATACACCACCTCTAGCTGGAGGTGGTACTAATATGATCAGTGTTGTAGTCTAAGCTAAAGATTTAATCATTCCACGATGAGAAACTCTCGAGGAAATTGACTAACAACCCCCACAATCATAACATTCCCCTAGCTCTCTACTCTATCAAAAAGTTTCGTTTGATCTAGAATAGCCCCCTCAGCCCGATAGCACTGACTGAACACCCCTCTACGACTGAAAACTAATAACTATGACCAAGATAACCCCTATATGATATTTAAAGTTGCCTGAATGGGCTTTCTAGACTAACCCTAACGTTGATAGGCTGATGTTGGGGGTACCTAACTTAAGATCCTCAGCCTCTAAACTATGAGTCCTTATGGCTCCCACTGTATCCCTAATAGCGGGGTCTCTTATCACTTCCCCCTTGGTCCTTGTGATCCATTATATTAAGAGAATAAGTATGCTTAATAATATTAAAAAGAGCTCCCTGAAGTTACCAAACTTTGAGTATCCCTACAAAGCAGTAGTCTTAAACCCCTAATAAAGCATTGAATCCGCTCATACTTTGTTGGAAGAATCATAGTGGCATTTCTGGCTAACTCATTGAATCTATCCACATACTCAACTACAAATATAGAACCCTGTCTCAATATTAAAAACTATCTCTCAGGCACTGGTGCATGCTGCGAGGTATATACTTCGCCAAAAAAGCCTCAGAGAATTAGTCCAAGGCACAGGTAAGGATCCAATTGGCTTGGAATTAAGATAACCTCTCTACCTCTTCCTTGCTACTATGTCTAGCTGATAAGAAACAAAATCCACTCCACGTAACTTAACAACCCCAAATTACGTTTCCTCATTAGTAGTGAAGAACTCATGAGCACTCTTGAAGTCCCATTATAGTTGGGCAAAGTCAACCTCAAAATTTGGATCAACGTCTTCTACTCCTCTGCAGACATAGAAGGTTGGACTAATACCAACTGTAAATTATCGATGTAGGTTGCGCCCCTATATCAATACTACTTGTGTTGTTAGCTGAGCTTCATTGGTCAATGGACCACCAACTAATCCCAATAACTGAATCAATGCATCACGAAGAACCAAAGATGATATAAACTCAAGTAAAGCCTGGGCTATCCCCTGTCCCACCTGTTGTTGTGGCGGCAAAATCTGTAGAGCTATCTCATGCTTAGGAGCAATAATAGGATATAGAGATGGCTCTCTATCCCTATCTCAAATCAAGGCTACAGCTCTAGCCTGCCCTTGGCCTTATGGTCGACCTCTACTTCTAACTGGAGCTCTAGCATCCAATGTAAGGTCTTGATCTCCGACTACCACACCCCGCATTCTACCGATATATGAAAGAATGAACCAAAAAAATTAGAAACCAATATAGACATAATCCATGAAAGTGAACCAAAAAGATGAAATTTTCCTAAAAATATTTTGTAGCCTCCCGAAGATAGGATACAGACATCTCTGTGTTGATCAGTAAAAATCTACTAAACATTGGCCTTGTACAAATATATTGGTGAAATATAAAATCTGGCCAAGCTAAATATATTGGTGAAACGTAGGCTCTGGCCAAGCAATCACGACCTAATTTCTTAGGTCATAATGGCGCCTACTCCAACCCACCACTAGGTAAGCCAAGCCATAGCTCAAAATGACAAGTAACAGGCTAACAGGCAGAAGATTATAAAATCAAGGAGTAAAACCAATAACAATAATAACATAGGCAGAAGAGAAGGAATATACATATATAATAAACCATATAGGAAAAGAAAGAGGACAAATACACAAAATAAAACCCTCCTGGTAAGGTCAGTTCTAGAGCCTCTACAGCATATATCCAACATATACATATGTATAATAGTCTTAGATTGGAAAAGACTATAACCAAAACAGATAGAAGAGGATCAACCTCAAACTCTAGAAAGCTCACCCTATTTTTGGATCAAAAGTAAGGATCGAGAATAACATCAACACCGGTGGCTTATACTCGAACCTGTATTAGGGAAAAGATATAGAAGTGCATCATGAGTAACAAAGCAATGGGTACTCAGTAGACATCATTGGATGACTGACCTCAAATATATAAATATAAATATAATGCGAGTATCAAGGGTAGAAATATAAATATCTACTAAGATATGCAAGGGTGATAAATGAAATATATAAGAACAATACAGAAAATAAATAACTCAATGGTAAGCAAGACAAGCCAACTATAACTTAACTAGTCCCCATAAGCCTAGAAGTCACACAAAAGATAACAATTAACCCTACCGAGCCCCTATAAGTCGATGGGTGCATACAAGAAGTAACTAAAGTATAAAGCATAAGTAACCATAATCGAACCGATCTTAGGTAACCATCTAATCGTAAATCCATAATAAAATTATCCATATGTGCACCGATCTTAAATTGACACCAATGGGTATTAACGAGAGGCTAGATATCAAGCTTGAATTTGAAATAATGGATAATAACGAGAGGCCATACATTGGGTTTGAACTAAAAATAATGGTAATTAATGAGAGGCCTTATAAATCTTGTATGATATAACTTAGTACCACTCTTACTACACTTAGGACAACCATAATCAATACCAGAACACCCCGATCGTATCATAACCAGATGCCATACTCGAATAAAAACTTATAGTAACTATACCATAGCCATAAACCAGTGATCCCATAGATATCCAGTCTCAACTATAAAATTGATACCAAACCATATAATAAATGATGCCAAAGTCGTGCCAAAACTTATAATATATAGTAGAAATAAAGTATATATCGGTCCCAAACCAGATGTGAAATGCATTTAAATAACTATATGTATAACTAACTAAAGGGAGGAAATCCAAGGTTTCAAAGCCCATCTCCAGATCATAAGGTCATAAATACCAAACTCAGGTGAATAAATTCACTAAAGCGAGGCATATCCCCAATTATTAGGTCAAGGAAGAGTGGTTCAAGTCAAATACTACTTTACTCAGGGATTAAAGGTAAAAATGGGCTAGAAGTCAAGTCTAGGTCAAACCCAACCCAAGGTAATAGCCTGAAATGGTAGTCAAGAGTATAACTAAGCCTAAAGAATATTCAACCCAAGTATACTAACTAAAAAGAATAGTGGGACCCACACCGGGATTTCAAAAAATAAATCTAGATTGGGACCTAACCTAGTCTAGTCTAAGGCTTCCCTATCCCATTTTAAGGTAAAACTAGATGCATAGAGCTCGTGCAAGCATGGGCCCAGCACAGATTACTTTTTTGTCTTAATTTATGTGATATCGTTAAATTTTTAAGAGTTAATTAAATTTCTTGAATGATTTTTAAATATTTTAAGTTAATAATTATTGTGATGTATATATGTTACTTTTGTTATCTCAATTTATGCGACACTAATGAAATTTGGAGAGTAAATGAAAATTTTAATATAATTTTTAAATTGTCGTGTTGTTTTTAAATATTTTAAGTTGTTAATTATTGTAATTTATAATATTTTTACATAATTTTCAGATAACATATTTTGTTGTTTCTATTTCAATTTATATGCATTGATAAAATTTAGAGAGTCAACTAAATTTTTTATATGAAGTTTCTACAAATTTTGATTTTTTAATTATTATAATTTATAGTACTTTCTACTATTTTTCAAACACTATATGTTACTCTCTCTGTCCCAATATATGTGAGTGTGATAGTATTTAACGAATCAATTAAATTTTTTATATGTCGTTAAATAATTTAAGTTGTACATCTTTTAAATTTTTAATTATTGTGATTTATAATATTTTTACGTAGTCTTTTAAAATATATAACAGATTAACTTTTTAGACACTTTAAATTGTTAACTACTATAATTTATAATATTTTTCATGTAATTTATAATTAATATATGTCACTCTCCTTATCAAAACTTTTATGGTATTGATAGTCAATTATATATTTAAAATACTTTAAGTTTTTAATTATCGTGATTTATAATATTTTTTCTTCCATTCCAATTTAAGTGACACTGGTATAATTTTGAGAGTTTGTCAAAAATTTTATATCTTTAACTTTTTTAAGTTGTTAATTAATGTGGTTTGTAGTATTTTTTACGTATTGATTTGGTCTCAATTTATGTGACATGAATAAAATTTAGATAATCAGTTATATTTTTAATATATTTCTTTTAGATATTTTTAGTTTTTAGATATTTTAATTTATAATACTCTTTTCTTGTCCAAACTTTTATAGCGTTGATTGTCAATTATATTTTTAAAAATAATTTAAGTTTTTAATTATAGTAATTTATAATACTTTTTCTTTTATTTATATTTAAGTGACAATGATATAATTTCAAAAGTCAACCAAATATTACGATTGAAGTAGCGAAGCAGACATGTCTTAAATGACTCATAATAATTAATTACAAGTGATATAAAAAAAATTCTATAAAAAAACACTTGCGAAAAAAATTTAAGTGGGTATCATATAAAATGTCAAGTTAATATAAAACATCAAGATTTAATTATCATTTTATGTTTACTTTATTTTTCTTATTAAATATTATTAATTTTTAATACTTAAATAACTTATAATAGTTAATTAGGGTGATATAGTAAAATATAGGTTTAAGAAGCAAACAAACATATCATAAATGTCTATTTTTATTTTCCTTACTAAATATCATTAATTTTCTAATATGTGAATGACTTATAAAAAATAATTTGGGATGGTATACTAAAATCACGGGTAGAAGCAGCTGAAACAGACACTTCATAACTTTTTATTTTTTATTACATATTATTAATTTTTTAATATGTTAATGATTTATAATAATTAATTAGGGGTGATATAACAAAATCACGAGTTGAAGCAGCCGAAGTAGACATGTCATAAATGGTTATTCATTTTTATATTAAATATTATTAATTTTTGAATGTGTAAATAATTTATAATAGGGTTGAAGCAGCTAAAACAAAAATGTTATAAATGGTTATTTACTTTTTTTTATTAAATATTATTAATTTTTTAATATTATGATTATTTATTTTTTTATTAAATAATAGTAATTTTTAATATTTAAATAATTTATAATAATTAATTAGGGGTGATATAGTAAAATCACGGATTGAAGTAGCTGAAGCGAGTGAAAGCAGGGAGGACAACCAAGCGGTGCCGGCTGATGGCACTTATATATAATAGTAATTCGTACTAATCCTAGTGCCAAAGGATAACTCTATATTTTTCTAGGGGATAACGGGCTCAAAATCTACCAAAATAAGGCCCTAAACGGCTAAATAAGGTGTAAATTACTAAATCAATGATTGGGCTAAAACTACCTGCCAAAAACTAGAATAATAGCACAATAATACCATAAATAATCTCAATCTAAAGATAGGATAAGTCTAGCCTGCCTGGATACGACACCAAACGCTCGTCGAATCCTCTAAATCAGAGCTTTCTCCTTTCGAGAGGCCTCTGAGAGCTGCCACACTATCAAAACCATAGTCTACACGTCAAGATGAGATAACTGATACAGATATTACATATACATAATCAGGGTCAGAAATCAAACTAAAAATCTCATGCGGGACCCATTTATAGAATCACAAAATTAAAATAGTTACAGCATCCCACGTAGCTCAAGAATCAAATGCCATACAAATGTAGCTAAATTTGGGCTTAAAACAACCCCAAATCAGTCCCAATATCAAAAGAGAAATGAAGAATAAAATATGAGATTTAAGTTAGATATTATATGAAACTTATGGAGATAACGACAATCACAAGACTACCATCGCGCTCCCATGCTAATTCTAACCTCGAAAACTCAAATCCTACACAAAATCGAAGCTTAAGGGGTCTATAATGGATTTTAGCACTTAGGGAAAATATTTGAAATGAGGGAGAAAAGTTTATATATAACATACTGGTAATGGCCGCCTAAGCGGCTAAATGACCTCTTAAATAGTCACTGCTTAAGCGCCTAAGGGTCGCTAAACCCTTCCCAGTCGGCCAGGTCTCCTAGAGCGGTGAAGGGCCTCTTATACGCTTACCACTAAAGCAATTAGGCCAAGGTTGAGAAACTTTGCTAAAATGGTTTAGGGCCGCTAAGCAGTCATCGCTTAAGAGATCTCTTGGCCGCTTAAGATGCTACAACAGATACAATTGGTATCAACTAAGTTAGTTAGTCCCATTAGACTCCGATCAAGTACTCGAAATTGGTTTAAAATCCCATGCTTGAAAATGAACTATGCTTACATACCATATTTGACATTTTAAACTCAACGATGCCATCGAAATTTTTATCCAGAATTATTTTGATAAAAAGTGGGTCCCACACCCTATGGAGACATTTTTTTAAATTCCATCCAATAGCTTAAAATGAGTCCAAAAGCATGGGCACCCAGACTAAGTGTTCCCCATCTTAAAATCGATGTTATGGAGTTGTTGAGACTATTAGAAATGGCATCTGAGGTCGTTTACCTAAGATTTTAACCCAGGACCCATCCTTAACTTTAGAAGCTCCTAAATAAAAAATGCCTCTAAAAATCAAATGAATTGCTCGGTAATCAAATTGTCAGTCCCAGCAAGTCATAAATAACCTGAGCAACTATAGGGAAGCTCTAAATGTAGAAAATGAACGAAATGGCCAAGGGTCATTACACCTAACCTCTATTAAAGCTATTTTACCCCATACACCCCTGTGGTTTGTCCTTTCGAGTTAGCACATAGCGAAAGCTTAATACATCAAATATCCTTTTAGCCTATTTCCACCGACTTATACTAAAAGATAAATGTTCCAGTCTTTATTTCTACTAAGTGCCAATTATAGTCAAGTATAATAAATGAAACATAGTATATAAATGTTCACACTGCTAATTATGTATGAAACACAAATTGAGAAGATAAACTAGAATTAAAGTCCACTATGATATGGCGTGCTCTTCACTTAGCTTAAAAGTCTCCTTCTTGTGAATATTCGAGTGCTTAGGTAATTAACAAATGCAATAGTTTTTAAGTTAAGTTGTGGGGATTCTTTATTTTCTATGCCACACTCATATTGAATTCTCTAAAAATCACATTATTTTCGAAGAATTCAATACGCATTTATTGGTATTTTTGAAGAGTCAAAGCAACATAGGTTTTAACACAGAATGTTGAATACAAACTTCAAATAGCTAGCGACAAAGCAACAACTAATGAAGGGGTCAATTGAATTCAGTTGAAAATTTACTACATGCACAAATGGAGTAAAAATATTTTTTTTCCTTCCATATCCAAGTTTTGGTAAAAATTAGGTAAGTAATTCCTCGTCTTTTTTTATTTTAAAAAAAGAAGAAAACTAGTTATACCCCATTTTCCTTCCTCTTTAATTTTGGCCCATGGAAAATGCTAAAAGTGATTTTAAGTTTTCTCGAGGGCCTCTTTTTTATCTTTAAAAACTTTGGGGCTCCTCTAACCATAAATAAAAAATTTAAAACAACTTTTACCATGAAGTGTAAATTTGGGGTAAATATCCTCCCAAAGTTTATGCAAAAGGTAAATTCAGCTTACAAGATAGGAAAATAACCAATTATAGCTCGAGTAAGTAATTTTCAATCCAAGATTTTCAGGATGATAGGAATGGAGTTGATGTTGTTTCGGGTACACAATCTGTATGTTTGCATAAACTCTTCAACAAAAGTTCAAGACTATATCAAGAACACCTATGAAGTTTTAACACCTTCAACACAAGTTCTACAAGAACCATCAAAGAAGTATGTTATTAAAGAAATAAGATAATGAAGAGATAGAACCAAGTCCTCCAATTTCATAGAGTTTCCTTAAGGAATTAATTTCCCTCAAGTACTCGAGGTTGTAGAATTTTTCCTCCTAGGATAAAATGGCTCACAAGAATAATATAGCAGTGCCTCAAACCTTCTGATTCTTCAAACACACTCAACGTTCGATGATCACAAAGGGTTTTTCAAAAGTAGAAGAGTGTTTTCAATACTAAAATTTTTTCATACTACCTGAGAAAAAAGTGCAGGTATTTATAGCCATCAAGTGCCCCTTCAGAAATGAAGAAATGGTTCATTAAAAAAGTGTATCACTTTGAAATAGTCATGTCTGTCTATACCAAAACAGTGTGTCTTTCCTGAAAAGTCATATCTGACTGAACAGTTGCCCCTTTTTCGAACTAGTGTATCATTTTCTTAAAGGGTTACATCCCTTTTGAGTTACCTTTCTATGTTTTTGCATGCATGTTCATGGAGAAAATGTTTTTCATTAAATTTTCAGATTAAAATATTTTACTTGGTTTTTCCAAGTTTTAAATCAACTTTTTATAAAAATATTAATCTCACCGATCGATAATTTGACAAATCCAAATCTAAATCTGAAGCTGAAACCAAAATTAAAGTCAAAGTCGAGTGAGCGACGATGATGACGGTGTGAGGTACCTCTTGGTTCTTGCCTCACTATCTACTTGAAAAAGCCTTTAGTGAGTACACTTTCTTTTTTAAGTGTGTTCTCACTTCCCTCCATGAATTCTCTCTATTTTCCATTCATACATCCTATTAAACCCAATAATCCCCCACATAAATGGGGAATAACTATTCTTTATAAAAATTTTATAGACAAGTATGTGATCAGCTAGCAAAGACTGATTGTATATGGATAAGTGGGTTTCCCTTTGAACTTTTCATAGTGACCATACATTGGATGAACTTAGTCAATCGGTAGATTTGATATCTTTGAACCGTCAAGCTTTAATGAAATCCTAGACAACACATGTTACACAACCAACCTTTTACCATTTACTGTTCTCACGATTTTGATCATTTCGGCCATGAACACGTCCTGGTTTCATTAGAGCTTAGAGAATAGTCCTTTACTAACATTCTCCTTAAAGTGGTTTCTACTTCACCCTTAAATAGGTGGTTTCTAAATGTTCAATCCTATAGATTAAACTATTTGGTCAAATCTGCCAAATTTAGAAAATCTTAAAAGGCTTTACAACATAAACCTTATCTTTGTTTACTAAGCATTGTCTATATCATGAGAATAGGTTGGATATTTGAAAATGTTGAACCTGTCAGTCACAACTTTGTTTGATCTTCCTGAACCTAGCTCTTGGGATCTCCAGTATACTATGTAGAGTTACCTCCATACTGACTTTTCCTAGGCCGTAAACTCATTCCCGTGGATGTTCTCGCAACTCCCTCTCAAGTTAGGCCTTTTGTAAGTGGATCTAATTGATTATTCTTTGACTTCACATAGTCAACGGTGATAATTCCACTACAAAGTAGTTCTCTAGCGGTATTATGTCTCCATCTAATATGATGAGATTTACCCTTATACATCATGATCCCTACCCTACCTATCATCGCTTGGCTATCACCGTGTATACATACTGGTGTCAATGGTTTAGGCCAATAAGGAATATCTTCTAAGAAATTTTGGAGCCATTCATCTTCTTCACCGACTTTATCTAATATAATAAATTCAGATTCCATTGTAGAGCGAGCAATACATATCTGTTTGGATGATTTCCAAAAGACTACTCCTTCACTTATAGTAAAACATATCCACTTGTGGATTTTACTTCATTCAATCTGGTGATCTAGTTTGTATCGCTATATCCTTCAATTACCATGGGATATTTATTATAATGCAAAGCATAGTCTTGAGTGTATTTAAGATACCCCAATACTCTTTTTATTGCCATCCAATGAGTTTATTGGATTACTCATGTACCAACTCAATATACTAATAGCACATGCTATGTCTGTCCATGTACAATTCAAGATATACATTAAATATCACAACACTCTTGTGTAGTCTAACTATGAGTCACTTTTACCTTTATTCTTTTGAAGTGCAAAGCTCACATCCAATGAAGTATTAGCAATACCAAAATCCAAACACTTGAACTTGTCAAGTACCTTTTCGATGTAATGAAACTGTGATAATGCCAACCCTTGTAGAGTTCCATGGATTCTTATTCCTAAGATCACATCCGCAACTCCAAGGTTTTTTTCATATCAAAATTTCTCTCAAGCATTCGTTTTGTAGCATATGTTAGGAATGTCTCTACTGATGATCAACATATCATCCACATACAAACAAACAATGACCTTGTGATTTGGAGTGCCTCTAATGTAAACACATTTATCACATTCATTTATATTTAACCCGTTTGCCAATATGGTGTTGTCAAACTTTACATACCACTGTTTAGGTGCTTGTTTTAGTCCATAAAGTGACTTAACTAGTTTACACACCTTCTTTTCTTTACCAGGAACCACAAAACCCTCGGGTTATTTCATGTAAATTTCTTCCTCCAATTCTCTATTCAGGAATACTTTTTTCACATCCATTTGATGGATTTCAAGACTATATACTGTCTCCACGTCATTAACATCTGAATTGACATTATCCTTATTACCGCCGAGTTTGTATCAAAGTAATCAAGTCATTCCTTTTATTTGAAGCCTTTCACTTGTACCAACCTAAAATTTTGATGAAATATGTGAAATTTGTGATTTTGTGTGATCTAACTATTTTACCTCTCTCTGTAGTTGTATTATAATATATTTGTGGTGTGAGAGTGATGGGCATGATTTGCTATGTATTTTGGTAACATTTATGCAATATTATGGTTTTTAATGGCTTCAAGAGACTTATTTTAGAATTATGTAAATATCTTTAGATCCGTGCGACGGATGGCCGAATGGACTATGCCAACAGCTCCAAAATATCAATTTTAGGCTAGGTATACCTTTGGTTTGGGTCCCAGTGCACCGGAGCTCATTTCGACCTATTGGCCAAAATGATGAAAAATTAGAACTATTAGTGTGGGACACACATTTGGTCGAAACGACCTCGTATGGAAAATCCAACTTCATAAGAAGATCCAAAATATCAATTTTAGGGTGTTATCAAGTTTTGGTATAATTTTATGGCTTTAAAATCTCATTTTGACCTTCGGTTTGAAAAATTATAGTTTCAGATTTCGAGGGTCAACTTTGTGAAAATGATATTTTTTTCAAAAATATTACTATGTCAACACGTCCATAACGTCGAATTTAGTGTGGTTCCATAGTTCGTTTGCATATATCGGACTCCGAATGAATCCCTGGCACCCCATCGAACTCCGAATTGAACTTAAGAAGGAAAAAAACTCAGCTTTTTCTGCTATTACAGTGCAGAAAATCTGCACTGTTTAAGCAACTTTTTGAGCCCATTTTGCTCATTTTTCATCTTGCCTCTTGAGCGTTAAACCATAAAATAGTGTGTAAGCTTAAAAGTAAAGTTTGTGGGAGCTTGAGAAGCTAGATTAACACCTATTTTTGAGTTTTATTACAGATTTAAGATAAGAATTCGTCCTTTCCTTAGTAATTTCTCAATTAATTTCTCAAAACTCCAAAAATCTTAGGGCTTGATTTTTACTCCTTTTCACTTGAATAATATTTTTATCTTATAATTACTATTTTTCATCAATTTAACCTTCAAAACAACTTCGATTCTTGATTTTAACTCGAATTTCAAAGATTTTACCTGGTAAAGCTCAAAAATGGTTTTTCTTCGATTTGAATCTTGTTTTTGAAATGATTTAATTAGGGTTTTCAGCTATAGGCTTCTAAAAATATTGAAAACATATTTTTGAAGTAAAGTTTTGATTTTGCCCTTTTTTTTCAAAAATCTATTTTGGGGGTCCATTTTGACCCCGAACTAAAAGTAGTCAATATGGATGTTGTTGGTTTTGTTTGATGTGTATATTTCATATTTGATGTTGTTAGTGGAGTTTGATATTGTTCGTGAAAAATAAGTTCTTGGTTTTGAAGTGTAGCAGACCAGTTTCAGCTTTTGAGGTAGGTTATCGCTTAACTCTTTCAGCCTGGGTTGGGTAGTAAATGATGATACAAAATACATGTTAAGTATGGAAAGTAATAATAAAAAATAAATATTTATGTTTTGTACCTGTGTGGAGGCCTATTTGTGATGTAATTATCGAAATTGAGTTATTGTGTAATGTGTGTGACCATGTGGGGTCCTATGTGATATTAATAGCCTTGAATACATGTGAATAATTATATTATATCATTAAGATGCTTAATATGGTATCATTGGTTTATTGTGATTATATTCATACTTTATTGGCATATGAGACATGTGGAAATTCATCGATGAAACTGAAATAATGAGTGGATATTGGCTATGTGGTTGTGGAAATATATCATTGTGGTTGGTTGTGAAAATATATCATATGGTTGATTGTAGAAATATATCATGTGGTTGGTTGTAAAAATACTCTTTGTGATTGGTTGTGAACATTACATCCTCATATAATACTCATTCATGAAACATTGGTACCACCGTGGCAACATCTGAGAAACACTGGCAACACCTTTTTAAAACCCTCCCCGAGGGATGTACCGGAGAGGAGATATTGCAACACCTTATAAAACCCTTTTTGAAGGAAGTGCCAAAAATGAGATATGAGATATGTGGATTGTATACAGGTTGATGAAACCTCCCTTGGGTCCTGCATTGGGAGGCTTACCTTCGTAGGTGTATACGGAGATCGTGCGATGATTCTAGAGGTTGTGCGATGACCTCATGCACTATCATCATCATCATCATCATCATCATATACATTGCACTTACTTTATTTTGTTATGTTATGTTGTATTGCCATATTGATTTGTCACCTGTGTATTTATCATATCTTCTTTTACTTGTATTTGATGATCTTGTCTATGCATGTTCCCCCTTGTTCTTCTTAAATGTGATATAATATGTACTTTTATTCTATCTTGGTGTGATATTGTAATATATGCGAGATATATTAGAACTGTTAGTGCAAGCGATGTGGGCTACTATTGTGGGATATTTTCTGATTGCATATGATGTGCCCTTAGTGTATATTTTGTATGCTTTGTTTACTACTTTGCTTGGTCGGCCTATGATACCTACTGAGTAAAAGTGGACCATACTCATGCCTACTACGCCCTTTCGAGGTCCTAGCTCGAGTGCCCCTCAGTTTGCTTGACTCGAGCGATTGTTGGAGCTTCCAAGGTAGCAGTTGGACATTAATGCATTTGAAGTCCACCTCTATCTTTATATTGTAGTTATGTCTTTATTAGTATTCGGAGATAGCTATTATTCCTTTGTGTTTATTTTTCCAATGTATTTGACTCTTAGGCATGGTTTTAGGCATGATTGGTGTGTTGGATAAGTTCTTTCTGCATTATTATGATTACTTATATGGTTCGTCTTTGTTTTAGAAGCCTTACCTTGGGATATTTATGTCTTTTTCTTTTTTCATATCAGTTTGGGTGACAGGCTTAGTTGTCAAGGTGCGCCGCGACAAGTGCTATCATGACCCTCATTTTTAATGGCCAATCAGAGTAGACTATTCAGGTTTTGAAGGATATGCTTTGCGCATCGTGATGGATTTTGGTGGCTAGTGGGAGCAACATTTGGCTTTAACAGAGTTTACATAAATAATAGCTACCGTTCTAGTATTGATATGGCTTCTTTTGAGGCATAGTATGTTAAGCGCTGTCGCTTCCCAGTGGGTTGGTTTGATGTTTCAGAGGTGAGATCTCAAGGTAATACTTGCTTCGTGAATCTTTGGTCAGAGTTCAGATCATTCAGGATAGACTTAGAGCAGCTCAGAGTAGGAAGAAGTGTTATGCTGATAGTAGGCTTCATGCCTTGAGATTTGGTGTTAGTAATCGTGTTTTTCTTCGAGTTTCAGCCATGAAGGGTGTGATGAGATTTGGGAAGAAGGGAAAGCTTAGCCCTAGGTATATTGGCCCATATAAGATTCTTTAGACTGTTGGTGATGTGGCTTAAGAGTTGGCTTAACCCCCTGATCTATCAGTTGTTCATCTAGTTTTCATGTTTCTATGCTTAGCTGTTACATTTTGGATAAGTCTCATATTATTTATCGGGAGTCAGTTCAGTTAGATGAGCGGTTGTCATTTGTTAAAGAGTCGATCTTTATTTTGGCTAGGGATGTTAGGCGGTTGTGGTCTAGAGTTATCCCTGTGGTCAAGGTTCAGTGGCGACATTGACCTATAGATGAGGGTACTTGGGAGGTTAAGTATGATATGAGTTCTTATCCTCATCTCTTCATTGATTAAGGTATTTCTTTGCCTTAGTTCGAGGACGAACTATATTTTTAGTGGTGGATACTGTAACAACCTAAAAATTTGATGAAATATGTGAAATTTGTAATTTTTGTGATTTGACTACTTTACCCCTCTCTGTAGTTGCATTGGGCCCATTTTACTCATTTTTTATCTTGTCACTTGAGACTTAAACCCTAAAATAGTGTGGAAGCTTAAAAGTAAAGTTTGTGGGATCTTAGGAAGCTAGATTAACACCTATTTCTTGGTTTTCTTATGGATTTAAGGTAAGAATTCACCCTTTTCTTAATAATTTCTTAATTAATTTCTCAAAACCCCAAAAATCTTAGGGCTTGATTTTAAATCCCACTTTCACTCTTTTTCACTTAAATAATGTTTTTATCCTATAATTACTAGTTTTTCATCAATTTAACCTTCAAAACAACTCTGATTCTTGATTTTAACCCGAATTTTAAAGATTTTACCCGGTAAAGCTCAAAAATAGTTTTTCTTCGATTTGAACCTCGTTTTTGACTCGATTTAAATTGGGTTTTGAGTTGTAGGTTCCTTTAAAAATGGGTAACATATTTTTAAAGTAAAGTTTTAATTTTGCCCTTCTTTTTTGAAAACCTGTTTTAGGGGTCCATTTTGACCCCGAATCAAAAGTAGTCAATATGGATATCGTTGGTTTTATTTTGACATGTAGATTTCATATTTGATATTTTTAGTGAAGTTCTAGATTGTTAGTGAAAAGTAAGGTCGTGGGTTCGAAGTACAGTGGACCAATTTCGACTTTTAAGGTAGGTTATGGCTTAACTCTTTCAGACTGGGTTGAGTACTAAATGATGATATAAAATAAATGTTAAGGGTCAGAACTAATTATGAAAAATGGCTATTTATGTGTTGTGCCCGTTTGGGGGCCTATGAGTGATGTAATTGTCGAAATAGAGTTATTATGTGATATGTCTGACCGTGTGAGGTCCTATGTGATATTAATAGCCTTGAATACATGTGAATAATTATATTATGTTGTTAAGATGCTTAATATAGTACCATTTTTGTATTGTGATTATATTCATACTTTATTGGCATATAAGACATATGAAAATTCGTGGATGAAACTAAAATAATGAGTGGATATTGGCTCACATGGTTGTGGAAATGTATCATGGTGATTGGTTGTAAGAATATATCATATGGTTGATTGTGGAAATATATCATGTAGCTGGTTATAAAAATACTCATTGTGACCGGTTATGAGCATTACATCCTCATATCATACTCATTCATTAAATATTGGTACCACCGTGGCAATATCTGAGAAACACTGGCAACACCTTTTTAAAACCCTCCCCGAGGGATGTGCTGGGGAGGAGATATTGTAACACCTTATAAAACCCTGTTCACGGGATGTGTCGAAAAAGAGATATGAGATATATGGATTGTATACAGGTTGACTAACCCCCCATGGGTCCTGCGATGGGAGGCTTACCTCCGTACGTGTATACGGGGATTGTACAATGATCCCGGAGGTTGTGCGATGACCTTGTGCATCATCATCATATACATTGCACTTACTTTACTTTGTTATGTTGTGTTGTATTTCCATATTGACTTGTCATCTATGTATTTATCATATTTTCTTTTACTTGTATTTGATGATTTAGTATATGCATATTCCCTTTTTTCTTATTAAGTGTGATATAATACGTACTTTTGTTCTATCCTTGTGTGATATAGCAATATATGTGAGATATACTAGAACTGTTTGTGCAAGTGATGTGGGCTACATTGTGGGACATTTTCTGATTGCAGGTGACGTTCCCTTAGTGTATATTTTGTATGCTTTATTTACTACTTTGCTTGGTCGGCCTATGATACCTACTGAGTATAAGTGAATCGTACTCATGCCTACTGTGCCCTTTTGGTGTAAGTCCTAGCTGGAGTGCGCCTCAGCTTGCTTGACTCGGGCGATTGTTGGAGCTTCTAAGGTAGCGGTTGGCCATTCACGTATCTAAAGTCCACCTCTATCTTTCTATAGTAGTTATGTCTTTATTAGTTTTTGAAGACAAATTATATTCCTTTGTGGTTATTTTTATGATGTATTTGCCTCTGTGATTGTATTAGTAGTTCTCACACTATTGACACCTGATTTTAGGCATGATTGGTATTTTGGATAAGTTCTTTTTTCATTGTTATGATTATTTATTTGGTTCGGCTTCATTCTAGAAGCCTTACCTTGAGATATTTTTATTTTTTCCTCTTTTCGTATTAGTTTGGGTGATAGGCTTACTTGTCAAGGTACATCGCGAAAAGTGCCATCATGGCCCTCATTTTTGGGTCATGACATCACTACAATTCTTGGCTTGTATTTGTCAATAGTACCATCTGCTTTCATTTTTCTTTTGAAGATCCATTTAGAACCTAAAAGTTTATTACTTGGAGGAAGATCAATCAACTCACAAGTATGGTTGCTCAAAATTGATTCAATCTCACTATTAACTGCCTCTTTCCAAAAAGATGAATCGAAAGACGACATCGCTTCTTTAAATGCTTGAGGCTCATTTTCTAAGAGAAATGTTACAAAATCCGATCCAAATGAAGTTGATGTTCTTTGACGTGTACTACGTCTTGGATTCTCATCATTATGTACATCCTCGCTTGGTTCATCTTGAGGTCATTTATACCCTCTACTAGACTATTTATGTCTAGTTTTATACGAATAAATATGTTCAAAAAACTCAGTATTATCTGATTCAATTATCGTATTTTCATTGATATTTGGATGTTTGGATTTATGAACCAAAAACTGACATACTTTACTACTTTTAGAATATCCTAGAACATGCAGTCCACTGTCTTAGGTCCTATCTTTACCCTTTTAGGCATAGAAACTTAGACTTTCACTAGACACCCCCACACTTTGAAATAATTCAAGTTGGGTTTTCTTTCTTTCCATTTTTCATTTGAAATTGATAGTGTCTTACTTTGGGATACCCTATTGAGTATTCAGTTAGCTCTAAGTATAGCTCCCCTCCACAAGTTTTATAGTAAACCTGAACCTATAAATAAGACATTCATCATTTCCTTTAAGGTTTGATTTTTATTTTCAGTAATTCCGTTAGATTGAGGTGAATACAGGGTAGTAGTTTGATGGGCAATTCCATTTTCTACACAAATTTCTGCGAAGGGAGATTCATAGTCACCACGCCTATCACTTCTTATTGTTTTGATCTTTTTCTCTAACTAATTTTTAGCTTTAATTTTATATTGCCCAAACGCATCTATTGCTTCATCCTTACTGTTTAGCAAACAAACATGACAGTACCTAGTGCAATCATCAATAAAAGTTATAAAATATTATTTTCCACCACGAGATGGTGTTGACTTCATATCACAAATGTTAGTGTGGATTAGTCTAAGGGATTGAAATTTCTTTCAATGGACTTATATGTAACGACTCGGGACTACCCTCTAGTCGTCACACGGTGCTTACAACCCTGAAGGACCACAAGCTAACCCATGAATGATATCTGTTGTGAGCACTGAACAAAAATACTGTAATTAATGCAAAAAATGGGCAGAAATGCCATAAGATTCAAAATATCTGAAATACTGATAGAATATAACATCTATAAAACTAAATATTATCTGAAAATCTAGTCTGAAAAGCCTCTAACTAAATCTGTCTGAAAGTGGAGTTGATGGGACAATCCCCCAAATAACTCCATCTACTAAAATACAGCTAAGCTGACATACTAAAATAAAAGAATATCCTCAATAAATGAGGACTCGCTGCTAAATCTGCTACTGTTGGCTGAATCTGGCGAAGTGTGGTCAGGAACCTGAGTATCCGAACCTATGATATGAAACATCATAGCGTAAGAAACGGGTAGGTGATCAGTACGTGGGAATGTACTAGTATGCTAAATGAGGTAAGGCTGAATGTATGGATTTATAAGCATGATCAGTAACTAACTAAATGATATGAAAGACCTAGATTAGCATACATGGAGGATATGTAACTACTGAACATGTTGTGCATACTGTAACTAAGTATACTGAAAATGGATCTGATAACTGATAACTGAATATACTGATAATCTGAGATCATTGATAATCTGAATTACTAATAAATGAGTGATTGTAATTGACAGTCCTGATTTTGTAAAACTATACTGAGTTCTATTCTGAAGACTAAGACCAAAAATGAAACTGTGGGAGGTAATCATCTAACCGACATACCCCAAATAAGATAAGATAACTGAGCCGGGGTCCAATCTGCAACCCCAATCTGAAGGGAGTCAGTACCATACTATGGGTAAAGACAAGCTGAAGAGTGACCCTCTACTGGAAGGTTTCCTAAACGAGAACGATCGTACCCTCTACTGGAAAGTAGAGCACCTCATCAACCCTCAATTGGCAGGTTTGATGTCTCAACCTACGCTGACTACGTAGTTTTGGAATGCAAGGATTGCTTCTAAGGATCACACCCTATGCTGGAAGGTGAGCCCCCATCCTTGGGTTCACTTAGTGCTGAAGCCTACTCCCAACTGAAAGACACTGAACTGTTATACTGGACAGAATTCATAGAGATTACTGAGTTTTTCGTAAGTTCTGTAACTGACTGAATTCTACTGAGTTCTGTAATGGACTGAGAGTATTATTGATTGTGACATGACTGATACTATTCTATAACTGACGCTGACTCTAAATAAACAGCTAAGTTATCTGGTATTAAATACCCTCGGGACTTGATAGTATAAAAAGTAAAGAAAAGCATAATCTTGAATAACATAACAATGTTCACTTGGCCATAATTTATTCATAGAAACATTCCATCAAACACTTGTGCACTAACTTGTACATGAATGGGGAATACATGTTAGCATACTATAATGGCATTATTTCATTCTCATAGATAATTTATCAAACACATAAGAAGCATACTTGGTTCATTAAATCATAAATACTTAGGGTTAACATGGATACAACAATCAACTTGCAAATTGAAGGGTTTATCATGAATACCATGTAATTCAACACATACTAGAATCAATTCTTAGAACTTGTAATCTAAATCATGGATTAAAACTGAAACAACATCATTAACACGAATTCAATCTAATTCAAACATAGAAATCATAAATCATAAATCTTGTATTTTGAAAAAGGATTCTTGAGCTACATAGAAGGTAAGGATCCATAGATGAACATCTAACATATCTAAGAAGAAGAGTTCTTGAAGGTTCTTGGAGAGATTCTTGAGGATTAACCTTGATTCTTGAACTAGAATTTTAGCCTCTTAAGAGAGAATAAATTAATTTGGTTGAAAAATTGATGAATAATGAAGTAACTAGGTTTACTAGGGTTGATTTTCGTGTTAAAGGATGACTAGGGACATGAAAAAGGACTCAAATACCCGTAGAATGATTTAAAAGCTCAAAATTTAAAGTTGGAAATTAGCTGAAAAATCCCGATCTGGGCCCTTGGCGCTATGCAGCACTGTCGCACCATGACACTGGAAAAAGGACAACTGGGAAATTGCTTGGTGGTGCAAAGCGATGATATTGCATTGCTACTTTGTTTGTGAACTGGAAGTGCACTGCGACGCGGTGGAATCGTGTTGGTACACTAAAAATTGACATTTGTGAATTGGGTCTATGAAGCTACGTGCCAATATCGCGGAGCAACATTAAGAATTGATAATTTCTATTTTGACACACTCCACGATGCTCTACTGGCCTGAACAACGATGTTTAACGACTGTAACATAAAATTGCCATAACTTCTTATCTGGTTATCGGATTTAGGCGAAGTTTATATCGTTGGAAAGATAATTGAATTTCCTGCACAATGAGAAGTCAAATCTTGAAAATTCCATATATGTAAAAGTTTATTCATCTTTAAAGCAAGTATTTGATATTTTTAAGACGAATTTAAGCTAGGTAAAAGTACGAGGGGTTACAATATTTCCCCCTTGGGAACATTTGTCCTCGAATGTGGATAGTTAAGCTGAGAGAGTACGGACAGACTAAGTTTACGTACTGAACTAGACATGCACAATTGAAGCATGAGTATGTGCTGGTCTGATAGACTGAACTTATATACTGAACATGCATATCGATGCATAAGTACATGTCCGACAGATTAATGAATACGTGACTGAATATGCATAAACGGGAACATGGGGACATAACTAAGTCTGAATCATGACACATGAACTGAACTAATTCCTTAGATACGTGTAATGATAGGGGGATGGTCATACGGCTGAGATTGGGACTTTGGGGTCAACTAAAGGACCTATTACTTTAATTGGATTTACTACGTGAAGAGAAAATAAAAGGTTTAGATCATGATAGCTCGGGGGTTATAGTGCATCTCCTCCTTGGGACACTATGTCCCTCAAGAACGCTAACTCGACTGAGATACTAAGGAAAAGTATGAGATGATGCACGGGGCACCTACGAACTAAATCATGACTGAATATTTGGGATCTGAAATTAAGGCATAATTATGCAAATGAGAGATCTGTAATATACCAGTGACCATATCAGGAGAACTTTCCTGATCTTGTCTGGACTGAAGTGCGTAGAACCTGTTTAGATGTTGCCCACTGGTGGCACTAGAAGCGGCACCTTGTTGATTTGGGCAACCTGACTTAGCTGAAGGATGACTATACTACCCCTGAGAACCTGACTGAGGATAATCTTTGACTCTGTGGCCTGGCTTGCCACATCTGAAATAAACATCACTGCCAGATCTGCACACCCTTATGATTCTTCCATACTCTCCACAAAATAGATTAGTACGACCACTGCTTACGCTATCCTGGGTCATTGGTACACTGGCTGAGGATGGAGTTGGGACTGAGAACTTTGGATAAAATTAGGAACGGCTACCACCTTTGACTTAGGCAGACTGAAATTAAAGATACCTATTGTAGCCCATTTATTCTCTCTCTTCTTCTTCTTAAGCTTTTTCTCCTCAATCTATTGAGCAAGGACCATAAGCCTAGATATGTCCATCTCTTTAATCAATATTGTTTTTCTGCACTCCTTAACCACACTATCTGACACCCTAAATATAAACTTGCTTATTCTGGACCTATTATCTCCCACTACATGGGGATCATACCTAGTTAGCTGAGTAAACTCAAGGGAATACTCTTTTTCACTCATACTACCTTGTCTAAGATTGATGGACTCTAACAATTTGGCTTCTCTCAGGTCTAAGGGAAAGAATCTATTTAGGAAGGCAGTAGCAAACTCTTCTTACTCTATGGGCTTAGCATCTATACCGCTATCTACCTCCACTGCTTAAACCACGTATAGGCTACATCTAGTAGCTGATAGGCGACTAACTCAGCACTCTTACTGAAAGTCACTCCCATGATGTTTGTGACTTTCTGAACCTAATCAAGGAACTCCTGTGGATCCTCTTCTGACTTAAATCCCATAAACGAAGGAGGATTCATCCGGGTGAAGTCCCAAATTCTGGTTGCAGCAGTATTGGCCACTGGGTTGACCAAAATACCAGCTGGTCATTCATTCTGAGCTAGACTGAATTGGCTAGAGTAGTGAATACAACTCTGAATTTTGCATAAGAGACGTACTATTCCAGGGGATTTGCCTGAATGGGATGAGGTGCTAACTAATTTCCAGTTCTTCTTTAATTAGTCCTTTTGGGAGGCATATTCTGTAACGAAAGGAAGAAATAGATTAGACTGAAAAATTAACTTGAGCTCATGCTCACTCACACGATATGAATACTGAAAGAAGGGAAACTTTTCCTAAAATATCTCATAGCCTCCTGTCCATAAGTGTAGTGTGCTACACACCCATGCACAAGAATCTATGCGATATGGATTTTTAGACTCCCTAGGATTCTATTGAGCCTTAGGCTCTGATACAAAGTTTGTAACAACCTGGGACTACCCCCTAGTTATCACACAGTGCTTACGACCCCGAAGAACCATAAGCTAACCCATGAATGATATCTGTTGAGAGCACTGAACAAAAATACTATAATTAATGCGAAAAATGGACTAAAATGTTATAAGGTTCAACACATCTGAAATACTGATAGAATATAACATGTGTAAAACTGAATGTTTTTTGAAAATTTAGTCTGAAAAGCCTCTAACTGAATCTATCTGAAAGTGGAGTTGATGGGACAATCCCCCAACTAACTCTATCTACTAAAATACTGCTAAGCTGAAGTACTGAAATAAAAGCATATCCTCGATAGATAAGGACTCACTGCTAAATTTGCTACTATTGGCTGAATCTGGCTAAGTACAGTCAGAAAACTGAGCGTCCGAACCTATCATATAAAACATCATAGCGCAAGAAACGGGTATGCGATCAGTACGTGGGAATGTACTAGTATGCTAAATGAGGTAAGGCTAAATGCATGGGTTTATATACATGATCAATAACTAATTGAATGATATGAAAGAGCTAGATTAGCATACATGGAGGATTTGTAACTACTGAACATATTGTGCATACTGTAACTAAGTACACTGAAAGTGTATTTGATAATTGATAACTGAATATACTGATAATATGAGATCACTGATAATCTGAATTACAGATAACTAGGGGTGTTCATGGGTCAGTTTGGGTCAGTTATTGGTCAAAACCATAACCAAACCAACTTAGTCGATTTTAAAATTTCTAAAACCAAATTAAACCAAACAAAAAAAACTGTCGATTTGGTTCTTCTCGGTTTAGTTCGGTTTGGTTCAATTTTTTTGATTTATAACTTTAGCTAATGATAAAATTTGAAAAATTTTAAAAACAAATTCAATCTAACATATGAAATATTAACCGAGTGTTGTATCTCAACCTTGAAACTATTGAAACTAAGATGTCGACTGAGTGTTATACTTAGGCAAAGCTTTGAACAACACCATATGAACGCTTCTAAAAAATATTTTAAAACTACATTTAACAGAATGATATGATAAATCCCGCAAAAGGTGAACACATAAACGTCTTATTCAAAAAGGTTTAAAAAAAAAGTTAAAATTAGTGATTGTATATAGCCAAATGAATCTCAGCTATAAATTTCAATATTAAACAAGATATTATTTTCGCAATTAGTATCATTTGTCATTCAAAGTACAAAATTCATTTAGAATCTCATAAGGTACTATCAACTGGATGAAGGCATGACTTAATGTGTTACGACTAAAGTTAAATCATGATTAAAATATAAAATATAACAAATATTTAAATTGTATTTATGAATAATACATAAATAATTATAATATATATCAGTTTGGTTTGGTTATTTTATCGATTATTTTAGTTTAAAATCAAACCAAACCAAATTAATATTGGTTTTTTAAAATTCAAAACCAAACCTAACAGAATATCGATTTTTTTTAATCGATTTGGTTTGGATCGCGGTTCGATTTGGTTAAAAACCAAACCATGAACACCCCTACTAATAACTGAGTGACTGTATCTAACAGTCTTAATTCTATAGAACTGAACTGAGTCCTATTCTGAAGACTGAGACCGAAACTGAAACTGTGGGATGTAATCATCTAACCGACATACCCCAAATAAGATAAGATAACTGAGTTGAGGTCCAATCTGTAACCCCAATTGGAAGGATGTCAGTACCATGCCATGGGTAAAAATAAAATGAAGAGTAACTCTCTACTGGCAGGTTCCATAAACGAGAATGGTGGTACCCTCTACTGGCAGGTAGAGCACCTTATCAACCCTCAACTGGCAGGTTTAATGTCTCAAACTACACTGGCTACGTAGTTTTGGAATGCAAGGATTGCTTCTAAGGATCACACCCTATGCTGAAGGTGAGCCCCCATCCTTGGGTTCACTTAGTGCTGAAGCCTACTCCCAACTGAAAGACACTGAACTGTTATACTGGACAGAATTCATAGAGATTACTGAGTTTTTCGTAAGTTCTGCAACTGACTGAATTCTATTGAGTTCTGTAACGGACTGAGAGTACTATTGATCGTGACATGACTGATACTATTCTATAATTAATACTAACTCTAAATAAGCAGCTAAGTTATGGGGTATTAAATATCCCCAGGACTCAATAGCATGAAAAGTAAAGAAAAGCATAATCTTGAATAGCATAACAATGTTCACTTGGTCATAATTTATTCATAAAGACATTCCATCAAACACTTGTAATGCACTAACTTGTACATGAATGGGGAATACATATTAGCATGCTATAATGGCATTATTTCATTCTCTTAGACAAATTATCAAACACATAAGAAGCATACTTGGTTCATTAAATCATAAACACTTAGGGTTAACATGGCTACAACAATCAACTTGTAAATTGAAGGGTTTATCATGAATACCATGTAATTCAACACATACTAGAATCAATTCTTAAAACTCGTAATCTAAATCATGGATTAAAACTGAAACAACATCATTAACACGAATTCAATCTAATTCAAACATGGAAATCATAAATCATAAATCTAGTATTTTGAAAAAGGATTCTTGAGCTCCATGAGAGGTAAGGATCCATAGATGAACATCTAACATACCTGAGAAGAAGAGTTCTTGAAGATTCTTGGAGAGATTCTTGAGGATTAACCTTGATTCTTGAACTAGGGTTTTTGCCTCTTGAGAGAGAATGATTTAATTTGGGGGAAAAATTGATGAATAATGAAGTAATTTGGGGGAAAAATTGATGAATAATGAAGTAACTAGGTTTATTAGGGTTGATTTTTGTGTTAAAGGCTAACTAGGGCTGTGGAAAAAGACTCAAATACCCCTAGAATGATTTAAAAGCTCAAAATTTAAAACTAGAAATTAACTGAAAATCCCAATTTGGGTCCTTGTCGCGACGCGGTGCTATCATGTCGTGTCACTGGAAAAAGGACAACTAGAAAATTGCTTGGTGGCGCGATGCGGTGGTATCGTGTTCCCACTTTGTTTGTTAACTAGAAGTGCACCGCAGCGCGGTGAAATCGTATTGGTACACTGGAAATTGACATTTGTGAATTGGTTCTATGGCGCGATGCTCCAATATCACAGAGAAACACTGGAAATTGACAATTTCTATTTTGACACACTCCGCGATGCACTACTGGCCTGCACGACGATGTTTAATGACTGAAACATAAAATTGCTATAACCTCTTATCTGGTTATTGGATTTAGGAGAATTTTATATCGTTGGAAAGCTAATTGAATTTCCTACTTAATGAAAAGTCAAAATATTGAAAATTCTATATGTATAAAAGTGTATTCATCTTTTAAGCAAGTCCTTGATATTTTTGGGACGAATTTAAGTTAGGTAAAAGTATAGAGTGTTACATTATATGAATGCTTAGCATACTTTGATTCCACACACATTTGAAATTTTGATTTATTATACTCAATGTTTGGAAAAACTTCTAAGTTAATCAGTTTTCGCAAAGTTTTGTAATTGACATGTCCTAATCATTCATGCCACAATTTATTAGACTCAAGAAAGTAAGAAGAAACAGAACTTTTATTAATTTCAACTGTCATTACTTTCATCATAAATAGACCCTCAGTTAGGTAACCTTTTCCTACGTACACTTTCCCTTTACTAAGTACAATCTTGCCTAGAACAAATACACACTTGAATCCATTTTTATCAAGAAGCGATACGAAAAGTTCTTTGTCAACTTCAGCACATAAAGGGCGTTGTTGAGAGTCAACACTTTGTCTGATGTCATTTTCAAGTAAATTTTTTTTGTCCCTTCAACTTTTTCACTTGTTGAGTTTGTCATATAGATCTTCTTTTTGCCTTGAGCCAGAGCGAATGCTGCAAATAACTCTTTATTTTCACACACGTGGCGGGTAACATCAGAATCCATCCACAATTCTTAAGGATTTACAACTAAGTTACATTCAGAAAGAATGACACATAGATCGTTCATTTCATTTTTGGATTTAGTCATATTTTCTTGGTCCTTCTTTTTGTCTTTCTTTGGGGCACAATAATCTATTGACATGTGGTCAATCTTTCCATAATTAAAGCATTTTCCCTTGAATTTCGTCTTAGGCTGATTGCTTTGTTTTCCAGTTTTACTCTACTTCTTTAAGTTGTTGGGGTTGTCTTCTATAATGTTAACTCTACTCATTGCAGAATTTTATTTCGACCTCCTCTGTGTGGCTTGGTTGTCTTCCTCAATGCGCAACCTCACAATGAGGTCTTCGACTGTCATCTCCTTTCGTTTATCTTTCAAGTTATTTTTGAAGTCATTCCACAAAGGTGACTACTTCTCTATTATTGCAGTAACTTGAAAGGCCTCGTTTACAACCAAACCTACAATAAAATTCATGTGAATATTAAGATCATTTTTAACATGTTTAAAAAAGGTATTCACTATATTTATACCTTCAGCAAGGACATCGTGGATGATAACTTGCAGTTTCTACACTTGAGATACGACAATCTTACTGTCAATCATTTTGTATTCAAGGAATCTTGCAATAAAGAACTCTTAGTTCCAGCATCCTCAGTCATATATTTATTTTCCAGCGCATTCCACAACTCTTTTGATGTCTTCATTCCACTGTAAACATTGTATAAATCATTTTGAATGACACTTAGGATATAATTCCTATATAGAAAATCAGAATGTTTTCATGCCTCTGCTAAAACGAACCATTCCTTATCTGAAGTTTCATTGGGAAATTTTGGAGCATCTTCAGATATAAATCTTTGAAGACACAAGATTGTCAGATAGAAGAACATCTTCTGTTGCCACCACTTAAAATATATTTCAAAAAATATTTTGGGCTTTTTCACTAGTGCCATAACGGGTAGCGCAGTTGTGCGACTAGTTGTATCAATATTCGTTGCTTCCACACTTGTCACACCATCAGTTACTTGACCATCAGTAGTCATCTTTCTTGTCACAAAAAGACAGTCAACTTTAGTATATCAAGATACTAATTATAAGTTTGTAGCTACTTTAAGCATCACTTGTTTCTAGTTTAACAATGAAGTTTTTATGTCTTCCAATCCTTAACCAAATGACCTTTAACTTGTGATGAAGTTTGTATTTCTTCAAATTACTTGTTAAGTTCAAACAAAGTAGAAAGCATAAATTTTTAATCTCCAGAAACCAGACAATACAGATTACGAAATATAATTCCTTAAGATTATTGTTTCGGATACACAATCTGTATGTTTTCACAAATATTTCAACACAAGTTCAAGAATGTATCAAGAACACCTATGAAGTTTTAACACCTTCAACATAAGTTCTACAAGAACTATCAAAGAAGTGTGTTATTAAAAGGAATAAGATGAAGAATAGATAACACCAAGTCCTTCGATTTCCCAAAGTGTCCTTAAGGAATTAATTCTCCTCAAGTACATGAGGTTACAGAATTTTTCCTCCTAGGATAAAATCGCTCACAATCAGAACGTAGTGGTACCTCAAACCTTCTGATTCTTCAAACACACTCAACGGCTGATGATCACAAAGAGTTTTTTAAAAGTAGAAGAGTGTTTTCAATACTGAAAATTTTTCATACTACCTGAGGAAAAAGTGTAGGTATTTATAGTCATCAAGTGCCCCTTCGAAAAGGAAGCAATGGTTCATTGGAATGGTGTATCACTTCGGAACAGTTATGTTTGTCCATTCCAAAATAGTGTATCTTTTCTGAGCAGTCACCCCTTTTCGAACCAGTGTGTCATTTTCTCTAAGGGTTACATCCCTTTCGAGTTACGTTTCTGCGTTTCGGCATGCATGTTCATGGAGAAAATATTTTTCATTGGATTTTCGGATTAAAAATTTCACTTAGTTTTCCACGTTTCAAATCAACTTTGTCTAAAAAATTAATCACATCAATCGATCATTTTTCAAATCTAAATCCAAATCCGAAGTCGAAGACGAGCCGAGCGAGCGAAGACGAAGAAGCGAGGCACCTCTTGTTTCTTGTACCGAGGTTGCAAAATTTTTTTTTCCAGGATAAAATGGCTCACAATTAGAACGTACTGGTACCTCAAACCTTCTAATTCTTCGAACACATTTAACGACGGATGATCACAAAGAGTTTTTTGAAAGTAGAAAAGTATTTTCAATGCTGAAAATTTTTCATACTACCTAAGGAAAAAGTACAGGTATTTATAACCATCAATTGCCCCTTCGAAAAGGAAGTAATAGTTCATCGGAAAGATGTATCACTTCGGAATAGTCATGTTTGACCACTTCAAAACAGTGTGTCTTTTCTGAACAATCACCTTTTTTTCGAACCTGTGTGTCATTTCCTCGAAGGGTTACATCCCTTTCGCGTTACGTTTCTGCGATTCTGCATGCATGTTTATGGAAAAAATATTTTCATTGGATTTTTGGATTAAAAAATTTCACTTAGTTTTAAATCAACTTTGTCTAAAAAATTAATCTCATTGATCATTTTCCAAATCTAAATTCAAGACCAAATCCAAAGTTGAACCTGAGTGGCGACGACATTGCGAGGTACCTCTTGGTTCTTGCCTCACTATCCACTTGAAGAAGTATTTCTTAATAAAAACACAATAAAGTTGTTTTCTCCCATTAATGTGGGAGAAATGTACTTTTCTTCAGTGAGTACACTTTTCTTTCAAGTGTGTGCTCACTGCCCTCCAAGAATTCCTTCCATTTTTCATTTACACATCCTATTGAACCCAACAGTTGAAAGAGAGGGAAAATGTTTTCATATATTTATTTTGGTTTACTTTATTATTTGTTATTTTGAAACAATTTGCAGTTCTCAAAACTTCGGAGTTGATTTTAAACCTTATATAAAGAGTTTAAGTTACTTACCACTTATCCTAAAAGAGGTTTACATGTTGAAGAATTAAAATTTGGAGACTAATCCCCAATTGAATCTTGGTCAAAAACCTTTTAATTAAAGACCCCAAGTTTGTTCAAGAAATCTTTTTATTGTAGTGATAAAATAGTTCAAAATTTTGGTAATTCATTATGATTGTGACAAATTTGTCAGGATTTGACCAGAAAGTTTCGGTAATTACTATGACAAAAAAATTTTGGTAGTCAATTTAAAATCCAACTAATTAGTCAGAATTTGCTATGTAATTCTAACTGTGGATTTATCAAGCTCGAATTAAAATGGTGACATTAAAAACAATTCTATTTTTGCAAATCCCCAACGTTCTAAAGGGATAATAATTCCGGCGATTTCACGGACTTTAATATCTTCATTTTGATATATTCTCCTCCCTTCGTTCCAAATTATTCGTCTCAAATTGAGATGACACATTAATTAAGAAAAATAATTAATAACATGTCAAGTTTACCATAGTACCCCTATTAAATGATGTTTACAATTTAATTTGAAGAAAAAGTAATTAATGCAAAGGGTAAAACATGAAAAAAAAAAAAATTATCTTGTCTTGATTAATGAAAAAAGAAAAATAAAATGGAAGATCAAATTAGAAATTTTGGGACGAGTAATTTGAAATGAAGGGAGTATTTTGAATGTGTGTATTTAGTTAAGTGGATCAACCGATCAAATTCACTTGTTCATGTTTGACTCACCATAACCCTCAAAAACAATAAATAAAAAGAGATTTTACTATAGAATTTTATTAATTATAAGTTATCTATGTTTACTTGTTTAGTATTTTCTCCTTTTCAAATTATTCGTCCCAAATTTTTTAATTTAATTTTCCATTTTTTTTGTCTTTTTTCATTAATCAAGACAAGACAAAAAACTTTTTCCATGTTTTACCTTTTGTATTAATTACTTTTTATTCAAATTAAAATTTAAACATCATTTAATAGGATACTATGGTAAACTAGGCATGTTATTAATTATTTTTCTTAATCAATATGTCATCTCAATTTGGGACGGGTAATTTGAGACGGATGGAGTAAGAAGGATAAAATAGAGTATATTATTTTTTAATTTTTTAAACTGAATAAATAAAGAAAATAAATAATGTTTAATAATAAGGGCACAAAATGATAAATTATCTATTAATTTTTAAAATTAAACAATTAATATTATTATTATGGATAAGTAAAATTGAACGGTGAAATTTTGGATAATAAATTTATCTTTAAAAGGAAAAAGAAAAAGGAAAATCGTTGTGTCCATTACGTATGGAAAGACAATGTTTCTTGAAACGTAAACACACTAGAATCTTAGCTGTATCACTCCTTTATATTCTGTACTTCCTCTACTCTAGGAACTGCAATATTTTCTTTATTTTTTCTTCTGCCGCCACCCTCCCTCCCTCAAACCCCACAACCAAAATCTTTTGAGGTACTTTTCATCTTTTATATATCTATGGATTATGATCATCATGTAATTAAAGTACTACTGTTCTCTTTTTTGTTTCTAATACATCATGTGTGTAATGTGTTCTTTTCTTTATGTTTTGTCCCTTACTTTCAATGTATTTAATTTAGCCATCATGATATGTGTGTGTGTTGTTTTTTGTGTTTTGATTACATCAATTTTATTAATGGAATTACTTTACAACCTGAGATTACCTATGGAGAATTTAATGGATCTCCGTTGTGTGGAATCAATCATTGATGCTTGTGTCAGACTTGGGGTGTGGTCATTCCTGAAACTGTGCATGAAAATGGCATGCTTCGTGCACGAGGCTTTGTTTTTCTCTTAAATATTTTCCCCCTACTTTCAATGTAATTTATTTAGCCATCATGATGTGTTTTTTCTCTCCGTTACGTGGAATCAGCCACTGAGGACCAGGCCTGAGGTGCGGCCCTTCCACAAACCGTGCATGAACACGGGATGCTTTGTACACGGGGCTGTGGGGTTTTTTTGTTCTACTATTCTGGGGTTCTAGACCCAACATAGCAACTATTTCTATTCTGTATTACAACAATTCTCAGTTTTGAGTGATTTTAAAACAACTGTTTCTGTTCTGTATTACAACAGTTCTCAGTTTTGAGTGATTTTAAAAAGATTTAACATATATACACCGACAACGTTAAGGATTTTTTTTCTCACTATCATCCCCTCTACCTGACAAGTAGATATAAGGTCTCCATACACTGTACACTGTACTGGATATATTGTTGTTGTAGTATCCGTAAATATTAGTATTATTTCTGTTTTTGGAAGGACTTCTTCCTACAAGTGTTGTGGGGTCCATTGATCTGCACCCTTTATTTATCTCATATATGGTGATCTTGGAATAATTCGTCTGCTAAGCATGCCCTTATTTCATCTCAAGGCCATGGTGGAGCTAATCCGAACCCCCTGGTCAAAAAATTACATTATATGTGGAAGGTCATTATTTCTTCTTCTTTTTTTTGATGTAGACATTTAATTCTCTTGGTTTCTTTGTTATGTTTACTTCTTTCTATTTCGAATCTCTTTAGTGGAGATCCTAGCGGAAGCCCATAGATGTTGCTATTGTTTAGATTTTAAGAATCTCCATTATCTAACAGAGGTTTCTTATGTGTTTGTTTTATTTTTTGGACTTAGTCTATCACATTGATTTGATAGAGGAGCTAGTATGGAAAGCGACGATGACTATACGAAGGATGGGACCGTGAACATCTACAAAAAACCTGCGAACAAGAAGAAAACCGGAACCTGGAAGGCCTGCCCCTTTATCCTTGGTGCGATTTTTCTCTCAGTTCACAGATGTAGTTCTGTATAATTCACTTAAAGTTGCAATTAAATGATGCCATTGACATGGTAATGTTGGATTTACAGGGGATGAAGGATGTGAGCGATTGGCGTATTATGGTATGAGTACAAATTTGGTGAACTATATTAAAAAAAGGCTCAATCTAGGCATTGCTGCTTCTTCAACAACTGTAACCAATTGGCAAGGAACCTGCTATCTCACGCCATTGCTTGGAGCATTCTTGGCTGATGCCTATCTTGGGCGATACTGGACAATTGCTGGTTTCTCACTCCTTTATATCATTGTAAGTACAAACTAGCTCAATTTTTATCCTTTCATCTTATTTGACTTTAGCAAGCACACAGGTGATTAGAATGTAGTGATTTCGAATACACATTGTGCTAAGTTATAAAGAATGAGCCTATTTTGATTGGCTTATTTTAAGTGCTTTGAAGTCAAAATAGCTTTTAAGCACTTTTGGAGTGTTTAGGTAAATTAAATAAGTACTTATAAACACTCGGTTTTAAGCTAAAATGATAAAAATAAGCCGAAAGGTATAAGTTAGGATTTCTAACTTATTAGAAATAAACATATTCGAAACTTAACAGCGAGTTTTCTACTCAAGAACATAAGTATCTCTAAGAGCTAGTAGGCTGATTTTGGCGGAGAAATTGATGAACCTGTCTTGTTGTTTATGTAGGGAATGGCACTCTTGACAATATCTGCTTCTGTAAGTGGACTAAAGCCAGTCTGTAATGATGTTACTTGCCACTCAACATCATCACAGAGAACAGCATTCTTTGTTTCAATTTACTTGATTGCCTTTGGAACTGGTGGCATCAAACCTTGTGTCTCTTCCTTTGGGGCAGATCAATTTGATGACAATGACGAAAAGGAAAAGAAAAAGAAGAGCTCTTTCTTTAACTGGTTTTACCTCTCAATCAATGTCGGTGCTCTTATCGCTGCATCAGCTCTAGTATATATACAAGAAAATGTGGGCTGGAGCTGGGGTTTTGGTGTTCCAGCTGTGGCTATGGCCATTGCACTAGCTTTTTTCTTTTCAGGCACCCGTCTATATAGGCTCCAGCCCCCAGCAGGGAGTCCCCTGACTCGTATATTGCAGGTATTTGTTGCGTCTATCAGAAAATGTCATGTCAAACCTCCTCATGACGAGACTCGTCTCTACGAGACTACTGATAAGGAATCCAGCATCATAGGAAGCCGCAAGCTTGAGCACTCGAATGAGTTCAGGTAACTGTACAATCCTATTGCTTTCTGAAAACACTTTAAAAAGTTAGCAAAAATATAGTTCATAAATTATTAGCATCATAATTGTGAAGGCTACAAAACTTCATCCTAAAAGAGTGTCATGCAAAGAGAGGAAAGGACTTTATAAAGCTTCTCTACTGCACCACAATTCTTCCTTTGCATTTGTTAACTCACTTGAACCGAGGGTTCTTCTGAAACAACCTCTCTACGTCCACGAGGTACGGGTAAGGTTTGCGTACACTCTAGCCTCTCCAGGCGCCACTTTGTCGGATTTCACTGGTTATGTTATTATTGTTGTATAAAACATAGATAGACATCTTAACTTGGCCTCAACTAGCAACTAAACGCTCCAACTTTGACGATACACATCTAGACACCTCAATTCATCTTCATTGTGTCAGTTGAACTCTCCAACTTACAAAATAATCATCTAGACACGTTCAAAAATTTGTGTGCTACATCGGCAGTCACAGTAGAACATGTTGAGGTGTCTAAATGTGCATTCTCAAAGTTGGAGTGCTTAGTTGTCAGTTGAGACAAAGTTAAAGGTGTCGATCAAAATATATGCCTTTTATAAATGTCCTACTGTGACTCATGAACACCCGATGCTGGTGTAGCACACAAATTTTTGAACGTGTCTAGATGATTAAAATCGCACAATGGGATGGAAGCTAAAATTTACTAAGTTGTAAGTGATTAGAACTTGTTTGATAAAAAAAATGCAATCCGTGTTGTCTGGCGATCTTTGCAGAACTTCACTTTTGTTATAGATTGCTACACTGTTATTCATTGCTAGTCCATATGACATACTTCTTTTCGGTCCTTTAAGTTAAAAACATCCTTATTGTGCCATTTCTTTGTGTTTGTAAGAGACAACCTGCAGAATGATCTGCAAATCTTTCCTGAGATGCAGTCTGTATCGAGAAGACTCATTTCTTGATATTCATATATCCTTGTGTTTATATCTTGAACTTTTGAACAATTTGATGCAACTCTATTGTATACTAATTGACAGACATTGGCAACTTGAAAAATGAAACTCAGGTTCTTTGACAAGGCTGCTGTGGAAACTGGATCTGATAAAGTCAATGGATCAGTGAGTCCGTGGAGTCTCTGCACAGTGACTCAAGTTGAGGAGGTCAAGTCGATCATCCGTCTTCTCCCTGTATGGGCTACTGGTATTGTGTTTTCCTGTGTCTACAGTCAGATGAGCACAATGTTTGTTCAACAAGGCGGTTATATGGACAAACACATTGGCCCAAACTTCACCATTCCAGAAGCATGTCTATCCATATTTGACACACTCAGCGTTATTTTCTGGGCACCTTTTTATGACCTTGTCATCATTCCCTGGGCACGAAAATATACAGGTAATGAACGAGGATTCACCCAGCTACAGAGGATGGGTATCGGTCTTGTTATTTCAGTTTTTGCCATGGCTGCTGCTGCGGTTCTGGAGATCGTTCGGCTTGACTATGTAAGGAGGAACAACTATTATGACCTCAAGAGCATTCCTATGTCAATCTTCTGGCAAGTTCCTCAATATTTCTTGATTGGATGCGCAGAGGTGTTCACATTCATCGGTCAGCTGGAGTTCTTCTATGACCAGGCTCCTGATGCCATGAGAAGTTTGTGTTCAGCCCTGAGTCTTACAACTACTTCATTAGGAAATTACCTAAGTACTCTCATCGTTACAATCGTGAACAATGTGACCACAAGGCACGGGAAGGTTGGATGGATTCCTGACGAAAACTTGAACAGAGGCCACCTTGACTACTTTTACTGGTTATTGGCAATCCTCAGCATCATCAACTTTTTCGTTTATCTCTGGATCTCGAAATGGTACACTTACAAGAAGGTTACTGTGAAAGCCTAAACATGAAGGCACGTTAAATTTTGGAGATATGTTGATCGCGTTTCTTCTGAGATTCAAACTTTTCTGTAAAATATGGATTATATCTTTTGCTAGTTCCGACAAGAAGATGGTTTTTCTATCCATGAATTTTACTTTATAAACATTAGTTAAGTTCCTGGGCAAACACTTTCTTGGCTTGTTGATTAATCTTGGTCTTCTTTGAAACTTTTGTCTATTCCCCTTCTTTTATCAGAGCCCACAATGGTCGCGTTTTGGACCTTGTCTGCGGTGTGGACCAGAACTCCCTACATATACACTTGCAGTAGCTTTGTTCAACTCGAGGCTTTCTTCTTCAACTTCCAAATGCCGCCTAGCATCTTTCATATTTTTAATGCTAATATTACAGGCCAAATGCTTCTTATGCTCCTAATTTGAGGGCAGAGGAACGGGTTACAAGCTTGGACTTGTTGCTCGTAGATCAATGTATGACCAATATTTCCTCGTCCTTTTACATTTTTCGACACGTGGTGAAGATGCTTATTTGTGGTGCTATCAGGGCGTTTATTTTGAGTGACATAAATAAAAGAAAGCGCCTTTAATTTATCAACAAAAATTTGACCAAGTTTCCAGTATATTTATTGTCCAGTTTATTCAGTGGAGGAGTAATCTACTAACAGCTGGACAATTATAGATCTAAGGGTTAATAATTGATTAACCCCAAAAGCTCTTTAAACCATGGTTAAAATACACATCAGTTTTATTACATCTTTAAATCCTCCCCCTACCACACCAGCTTAATGTCGATCCAAAAATAATTGGTAACTTGGTTGAATGAAGAAAAGGGGCTGCTACTCCAAAGGTTAAATGTGTATTTCATATTATGTCGTTGATAGGATAAGACCTCTATGCCTTGTGAACCTGTTTACAGTGATGGAGGAGCAGGGTTTCATCACTATATGCATTATCCTCTAAGTCATAATTTGAATAGACTATCATTCTAGTGTGCCTTTCCTGGGTTGGAGTAACTTGTAAAGTTGCTACCATGTGATCTGGAGGTCACGGGTTCAACTCATGGAAACAACCCCTTGCAAAAATGCAAGGTAAAGCTATGTGTAATAAACACTTTGGTTTGGCCCTTTCTTGGACCTCGTGCATAGCGGGAGTTTTAGTGCACCGGGCTGCCCTTTTTTATTATCCTAGTGTATATTTCAATGCCCTTTCTTATCGTCCTAGTGTGCATTTCTAGGTGTTTGTCTTGGTCTGAATTACTCAATACTTGGAAGTACCACTGCATTCAATATATATTACATAATCTTGAGTGAAAAGCATCACTTGATAATAGCACAGGGCACAAAGAGGATTAGAGAGGAAGCTAAACATTAAGCTCACTTCTTAATATGTTGAAAAACTCGACTCTTACCCACTGCTACTAAAAGGGCTTTATAGGAGTTAATAGAGTCATCTAGAATAACACCTATTAAGTAATTTCAGATACATAATTGAAATTATGTGGATGTTGAACAACAACTCCCAACTACTCACTAACGTTCACGTCGCTGGTAGGACCATCAACAACTATCTTCTTAACACCATCAGAGTTGAACACGACAGTGCACCTTGTCCCAGGAAGGGCTGAACTATAAAAGGCTCTGCGTCCCAGTTTAAAGCAACAAATAACCTGCTTTTGTGTCGTCACTTCTTTCCGAGAAAATAAAATTGTTCTTCAACTGATTTTGTTCTTTGCGATCTTCTGTTGTTGAGCCTTGTAAACGGTTTAGTTTTCTAATGTTGTATCGATTTCCCATTGAAATCTTTTTTTCATGGTAAGAAAATCTTTTTCCAACAGAAAAAAGATTCTTGGTATTAAACTGTTGAGTTGAAAAAACACGTGCAAATACACATTTTTAAACGAGTAAATCAGTATTTTTCATTTAAAATAAAATAAAATAAATCCACCACCCTCCCCATCCCCCACCCTATCCACCACCCTCCCCTCCCGTCCTCATCCATCATCCTCTCTGTTCCCCCCTCCCAGTCCTCATCCCCAACCCCCACACAGCACCATCACCAACCTTACGCAGCACCACTGCCACCAGACTAGCTAATCTTCCCCCCTCCAGCCATTCCAGTCCCCTACCTCCATGCACTACCACCACCATCACCACACCAGCAAACTTTCCCCCCGTCACCTGTCCCATCCCCCACCTCCACCCCCACACCACCACCATATCAGCTCCCCCTCCCCTACCGAGATTTTATGATACTAGAATAAAATCACGTGCGTTGCACGCGTATCAATTTGTTTTTAAAATAAATTTATATAAAAAATATATACCTCAAATTAATTGATATATGTCATTTACGTATTCGTAAATTAATAATATTTAATAAAATAAAAATAAAATAGACATTTATGACATGTATGCTTCGACTTCTTCAACTGTGCTTTTATTATATAAAATATTTGGCACATATATTATTTGAAATTTATTATTATAAATTATAATAGTTAACAATTTTAAATATCTAAAAACATATTAAAAATATGATTGATTATCTAAATTCTATTTGTAATACATAAATTGAGAGAAAAAATAATATATATTGATCTTGTGGTAGCACGGTCCCTTGATATCTAATAAATTGATAAGTAGAGTGTAAATTTATACTTATTAAATTTCAAGAATTATTATATATATTAACATTCATTTTGAAGAGCAAACTCATAAAACATTTCCCAAATCCTAAAAGGCCCAATAAACTAAAACATTTTGATGAGTAAACTAATAAGGAAACATGGCCCAAATTCGAAAAGGCCCAATAAATTAAAACAAACGGAAGAAAATCAAATAGGAAAGTAAACAAATACTATTTCTACTTTGTCTGAACTCCAAAGCTTCATTGTTTTCAATGAACATCTTTGTTTTGTTCTTGTACGTTTTCTGTCCTAGTATTGTTTCATTTTGCTATATTCAAAGCTTAGTGTGAAAAATGATTTTCGAAGATAGCTTGTTTGCTGTTTCAAAATGGATTTTATGTTGTTTCTCTACTGTAAAATAGTGAGCTATATTGGAGTTGTTGTGTCGATCGATGAAGGGAATAAGCAATATTGGATTTAGGATCTTCAATTTTTCAATGAGAATTAATATTTATTCTCCCAGGCGCTGTTTCTCTTGATTGTCCAGATTCAAGGTGAGCTCCCTTTTTCCTCAACCTCAATTTATTCCGATTAAGTGCGATTAAGCTGTTGATTTCTTGTTTTCTAGGTGTTTGTATCTCTTTTGTAAGTTTGCATTGGTGTGTATTGTTTAATTAAGCATCTTGCTTTGGGGATTTTGGCTTGGTTTTGAGGATTTCAAAGTGGGCTCTTCGGTAGTTCTGGATAATAAGTTAATTACTGTAGCTTTCACATATAATATGTGTCAGGTATGCTTAATCTTGTCAATATTGAATGTCTTGATGTTTGCATGTCATTTGAGAAAGTTTTCGATAGACCTCCCACTCGAAAAATATTTTCAACCAACTTAGTAGAGTACTCTTGTATAGGATGGTGGTTGGTTGTTGTTTGTCGTGAGTAGGAGAGGGGGAAAGGGTCAATTTTGTCAATATAATACAGATTAGTCATGTAGTGATTTTAGTGTGCTTTGGAGATAATCAAAGGTTAACTTGTTGAAGTTTTGGCCAACTACATCATATTTTAGGCAGGGGAGGGGGAAGGATACTCGACTTTAATAAAGTTGTTATCATGTGATCATAAGGTCACAAATTCAAGTCATGAAAACAAATTCTTGCGGAAATACAGAATAAGATTGCGTACAATAGACCTTTATGGGTGCATTGAGTTGTATTCTCTGTTTACCAAACCAAAATTATCTACACATAGCTAATAAATATTTCCATTTTTTTAGGCCTACAGTATCCCATAGAATGATATAAACATTATCCAGCAGTAGCTCTGATGATAGGCTTTTTAAGATGAGCAGTACTTGTAAAGCTATTTACATTAGTGTACTATTCATGTTTATTGGAAATAATCATACAAGTGTAGAACTTCCACCTATATGTACATATATGTGCATCTGCTACTTTTCAACTCTTTTCCGATGTGGAATCATTTTGCATTTACAAACAAATCTTTTTGTGTGTTTGTCTAAGTTAGACTTTGTCATCATAATCAATTTTAATTTGAAGGTTGAAATTGCCGCAATGAAAAATAACTTGAGTTGTAGGTTTATTGTGATAACTTTTGGCTAAATGATGCTTTGTCTTTTTGATTAATCCCTTTGTGTTGGCTGACAATTCATCTAATATGTCTACTTAATTATTCAAGTTTAATAATTTTATATGGACATTATGTTAACTTTACAAATGCTAATATATAGCATTAGTTGTAAGGATGTTGATTAATTAATGAATTAAAAGTAATTGTAGATGCCTTAACAGAGAGAATTCCCTCATTCCGTGTAATTCGACAAAAGTATGAGTCCCTCGCACAATCCTATTCCATCCAACTTCGAGTTACCCCTTGCACTTCATTTGATTTTTTTTTCACCATTGTAAAAAATAATGTTGATTTATAATTCTGTTTTGTTTGTTAGTTTACATTATTACATACTCCTCTATTCATATTTATTTATCTACTTTGGACATTACACGTCTTTAATAAATAATGATTGATATAAGTATTTTACTATAATGTTCAAAAAACCTTTTTTACCGGTCAAAGCATGCACATCACAGAGGTATTTTTGATAATGCTAGTGACAATTTATAGAAAGAAAAATAATCTCAAGTCTTTTAGGAACTGACGGCGTTTTCCATATATTGATTAGGACTTTGACTTCAAGGAAAAGGAAGAGGTTCTAAAGTACTATCCACAAGGGCATCACGGAGTTGACAAGGAGTTCGAGCTATGCAAGTCACAACAATGGACTGATACTTAAAGTACCATGTATAGGAGTTCGAGAGGACCATTAATGAGAAGATGCCAGCCTTCTCACTTGTAGCCAAAAGACACATCGACACAAGCACAGTTTTCCTGGATATCCACGGAGTGGTATGATAGGATATCAAATACTACTTAAATTAGAAAAAATAAACTTTCACATCTGTGTGAAATTACCTCATTTTTCGGTTACTAATTAACTTTCTCAAATGCCTCAGGCATTTAAAAACTTCAACAATTCAGCAAGGGATATCATTCAATGCCTCTAGGAAATTGATAGCAATAATTACCTCGAGGTAGTTCTTTCTCTATCACTTAGCTGAAGCCATGCATAATATTCATTCATATGTTAATAATAAGAGTTTTTAAGTCCTCATATCTAATTGAATCATGGTCTTTGATTTCTTGAGCTTGTGTTGAATGTACATCATCAATGCTGGTTTTGGATTCAGTCTCTTGTGGTACTCCGTCAAGTCATTCCTTGACCCAAAGACCACTCAAAAGATCCATGTAAGCTCATAGTCAGCCTTAAAGTCTGAGTGCTATTTCTATCGTGTAGATGTAGTATATATAACATGTCTCCTCCTTTTTTTATAGGTTCTAGGCAATAAATATTAGAGCAAGTTGCTTGAAATAATCGATGCAAGGTAACTCTACTTGCACTTAAGGTGAACTTACTCATGCAAATTCGATTATCTGAATAGGGCATAATTTTGGTTTGATTGTACCAGCGAATTACCGAAGTTCTTAGGTGGAACATGTACTGATAAAGGAGGATGCATGCTTTCTGATAAAGGTCCATGGAGTGATCCAGAAATAATGAGGGTAAGTTTTAACTTTGAAAAAGTTTCAGATTGATTCTGTCAATGATTTTGGCCTATTTCAAAATGTAGTAGATTTAGATATTTCACTCTTTTTTCTACTTGACATCTATTCATCATTTGGCCTAGGGTTTCCTTTAGGAAGATAAATCTTTTTTGTGTCCCATTTGCAATTACAAATATGGGTTCTGCCATGCTTGCCATGGAGCTGGTTAGCCAAAGCTTTAAGTTTTCAGTTGCTAGCTGTTATGTATGATTAAATAAAGATAGCTTCGTGTGCTTGCTTACAAATTCAATTGCGGGGATGGATGGGTCTAAATTATTCAATTTCAACCGCATGTACGACAAACAACTTCTTCATATTGAATGCTGCCAACCACATCATTAGAGGTGAAGTTGTAAGTTTTAAGCCTTTAAGTCACAGAAAGCTCTAAGAAGCAGTGTTTTCATTATTGTCTACCCTTCTTCACAGAGTTCCTTATGCATAGACATAATTCTAAGAATTAACATTCTTAGTTCGCTTGCTTCTCTCTTTTTACACTGACAATGCAGGACATGATACTATGCGGTGGATCAGATGCCGCAATTATACCAATTGGTATGCATCTGTTCTATCTTACCTGAAGTTAGTCATCAAGCTGAGGTTGTTAATTGCCTTGTAAAACCGTTATTTTGTGTAACTTTATGGTTTTTTTGCAGGATTGGGAGGATTTGTTGCATGCAAAGCAATTTCACAACGAAACACTGATCCTACAAGAGACTCTTGGTCTTGGGATAGTGTAATGCTTGGAACTATAGTCTCAGTTAGTCTCTTCGTCAAACATAGTTTATTGCAAGATTTTCGAGACAGACTTTTGCAAAGGTATGTGATACTATTTTCCTAAGCATTCAGTTGCTTTTTGTTTTCTGAGTCTTTCCATTGCCTGCTTTATTTTCCCTTTATCTTCTAAGGATATTAAATCTATTTTTGCTAAAATATTTCACATTCCTGGATGTTATCATCTAGGGATTGTTGGTAGTTGGTATAGTTCATTTCTGGGCGTCAATATGATTTTAGTTTTGTGTGTCTTAGTTATTTAAACTACTATTTTTCTTCCATTGTTATTTATTTTAATCCTATTAAATGTACAACGAGGTAACTGTAATCTTGAGCAGCGAGCATAAGTTACATGTGCTACTCCTTGGAAACTCATGTGATGTGTCAGGTTAGCTTTACTGTGATACGAACATTTTATAAGATGTGATGTTTTTCTTTCTTTCGATTACTACTATATATACAATGAACTGATGTAGGATGCTTACAAGCACTATTCTCTGTTAGCTTTTGGCAGGTTCAAGCTTAAAATTAGTTAGTTAGAGAATTATTATTGATATTGTTGTTTGCTGATTCACGTGTTCTAGTTGTCCTTGCAATCTTCTATATGATTCATCCTTATAATGATATAGTTGAACATGGATAGAGAGGTGTCTTCGTAGATTCATTGATGATGTGAAGAAAAAGATAATTTATGTATTTATTCTATGAGTAATTTTAGAATAAAGCAGTAGAATGATAACTTTATGCAGTGTTAGTACAAACATTTAGTCACTGAATGATAGTTTTATATTACACTAAGGTTCGATCTGTGAAATCATCAATAGCATAACAAATATTGATGTCTTTGAAATCTTTGATACATTCATAGCACGTCTTTGCCTATCTAGGAAGATGGTTGTCCTATCACATGACTCTAAAATTCCAGTAATTATTAGTTGAGACTATCCATATTACTTTGCCATAATAGCTCAATCTAATGTAATTGTGTATCTCCTGAACCTGCGAATATGAATATTTGAGGTGAGTCAGTAATAATATATTAGGAGGTGTAAAAATATTTTTTATTAGGTAATTTGTTGTGTTGTATCTTACCTAATATCTCTTTGTAGATGATGTTTTTGGTTTATGTTCCTTTTCTTCGCTTTGGCTGCTCTGTCATGACCAAAACTTTTTTTGTTGGCATTGATATTCCTCTTGAGAGTGCAACGTATAACTTTTCCTGTGAAAAAATGTGTTGTGGCAAGTACAATCCAACATTTGGTGTTGTCTGTCCCTGTGCTTTGTTTATCGTCATTGAAAAGCATAGTCTCACTGGAAATTATTTTCTAATGAACTTGAATGGGTAACCTTCATTTTTGGGAGGTGATAGCTGGATTCCTGGGATAAACACATGCTTGAAAGCATTTTGCCCAATCATTATTTCTGCATGTATGACGTTTTTGTCAAAACCTCTACATATCATTCTTATGTCATTACATAAGCCATTGGAAGCATCCAAATTTCTTAATAACATGATAGGGGCATTTTTTTCAAAACCAATCTGCAAATCAATAAAATGTAATAAAAATGATAATGTGAAGAATTTTAATAATAAGTTCCAACCAAAAATTCTAAAATAGATTTAGTTTTGGTAGATTAATCCAAAATCTGGAAAATACGCAATTGGTGTTATTAAATGGAAAATTTGATTATTCATAAATATGTAATAGCATACCTGTGTGGAGGCAGACCGTTTGGTGTGAGAGTATTTAAGTAGTCTTCCTGATAATAATTGTTAGTATCATCTTCTGCAAAGTCAAAACTCAGAAATGTTCTGCTTTCACCTGGAAATTTGAAAATTAACATTTTATTCAGTTGATCAACGTATTCATTTTTGCTTGCTAGGATAGCCCGTTATGTCATGTATTTTGCACAACTTGCATTTTTATCCATCGACGGAAATATTTCTTTTACTAATGTATCTTCACCAGTACTGTTGCTCGTATTTTGAATAACCAGTTGTTTTGGAAGAAGTACCAAATCATCTCTTATTGTAGGCTCCTCCCCATTACCTATACGCAGTATGAATTCACTGAAAGATGGATCTGTTCTTGATCTCATATTTCTTGTTAACTTAATCCTTTCCATGCGATGCCATAAGTATGATTTTACCAAACTTGCATTTACTGTTTTAGCTCTTGTAGATTTTGGAATTACTGGAAGTACTTGACGAAAATAACCTCCGAAAACCATTATTTTTCCACCAAAAGGTTCATTAATGTCCAGTAGATCTCTGAAGCTCCGATCAACTATTTTAATTTTTCGACGGCTAGCAATAGGCGCTTCGTCCCAAATAATTAGCTTCGCTTTTTAATCAATTTAGCTCCACCACTTTGCTTTGACATACGTGTGATAGTTGCATCAGTTGTCTGAAGCAGAATCTCAAATCTAGAATGAGCCGTACGACCTCCCAATAAAAGAGTTGCTGCTAGGCCACTTGTTGTCGTTGCTAATGCTATCATGCATCTTGATCTAATATTTGCAAGTAATTCATGATATAAGAATGTTTTTCCAGTCCCTCCAGGTCCATCGACAAAGAATAATCCTAATTGTCCAGACTTAATCCTTTCCAATATGATCTTAAACGTTTGTTCTTGTTCAGGATTTAGCTTTATCTGTGCATCCAAGTCTTCTGGAGACACTATTATAGATTTCTCTTCCTGTATTTCTCTGCATTCTGATATAATTCCATCATCCAACCTCTGCTCAAGTTCAGGAATGTCATAATTTTCAATTCTCTTACCCATGCTCTCTAAGAAATTATTTATACTTTTCAATGTGCATTGAAGTTGAGCAGTTCATGTATTCTCTTAAAATCTTCCGACATGTCATCATAATATGTATCCCAGAGTGTCCTAACATCCGTTGGATTACAATGCACCAAAATTGTTGAAAATAAATTTCTCAAAGCCAATGGTATTTTGAAGACTACGGCCTCACATAAGCATTCAGAAGTGCTATTATCTGATTCTAGTAAACCTCTTTCTTTTGCAGCTTCCTTGAAAGTTTCACATCTCCTTCCATTAACATATAACAAGTTTTTAAATGATGTTGGTCCTGGTACGTGATTCAATAATAATCTCAAATAGTACCTTTCGCCTTCTGTTGGGTTAGCTGCGACATTAAAGTAAAAAGACATAAGTAAATCGAATTTAAACATTAAAGATATTTTAAATGGTTTTATTGGAGGCCTTACCAACAGCAATTCGACCAATAACAGATCTTGATTTTTTGGGTGTCCATATCTTACCCTGAGCGTTTCAAACATAGTACTCTGGAAATTTCCTATATAGATATTTTCGTGCTTCACTATCTGTCGAACATCTTTGAAAATATTTTGTGAGCATGGTTTGTGAGGCGTATTCCCATGCAACAACATTTTTTCAAATTTTGATTGCTCCAATAGCACACTACAATGTGAAAAACTATATTAGGAATAATTCAATAAGCTATGTTTAAAATACTATTAACTAAGTTATGATCTTTTCAAATTGATCTTGAAATGATATATTAATTTATAGAGGTTTTGAAAGTCAGAATTCATACTCCAGCAGCCACATAAGATATCAATATGTGAGGTTAATTTTTCCAATAATTAAAATTTTAATGGACAAATTTCCCCGAATCAGTTATCCGAATAAAAAGCAACAATAAAATATTCAAGACACACATAAACTAATACAAATACCACGAATTTCATCATCAACAATAACATCTTTTCTTCCTCTTTCTCTGCCCTGTAGTCATCTAAGATCTTACAAGTGCAATAAACCTTCTGGAGAAGGGAACAGATTCCGCAATAATATCCACTTGGTTTCTTTTAATTCCGTAGATGCTCAATTTCCTTCCAAAGAAAGTGATGGAACAGAGGAGATTTTGGCTAGAGAAATAAAATATTGGATCCAGTTATCAACTATGAGAAAAGGCCCAAGATTAGGGGCGATATTGAAAGAAGTAAGCATGTAGTTTTCATTAGGAGCAGTAGAAAAGTTGGGATTCATTCAACAGAGTGTGAGGTGGTTAGAAAAGGAGTTTCTAGCTGGATTTCTTCATGTGGAAGCATACGATCCAAGTTATTCATTTGTGCTATATATTATAGTATCTCCAGACTCCCAAGTGTGTCTGGGTTTAACAGAGGTTTTATGTATTTTATATCTTCATTGATTTTGGCTGAAGACTACTTTCCTCCTTATCCTCTTCACAAATCACAATTGTGGGTTAACTATCTGGTGTTTTTGTTGTAATTAAGAGCTGTGATACTACCAAATGTGTAGCGCAAAACCGTTCCAACGGGTTTGGCTCTTGGTGTTTTAGTTGCATGTCAAAAGTTAGAAGTGTTTTGTTAATTGCCTGAACATATTAGGGGCAGCATATGGTATAATTAGTTTTACTAAAATATTTCATGAATTAGAATATTGTTTGATTCTCCTCTAGCTTCTTCAAAAAATCTACAATAAAATATTCAAGACACACATAAACTAATACAAGTACCACAATTATGAAGAAGATAAACTGATACATTTTCATATGACCAATTTTCAGGTGAAAGATCAAAAGTTTTTTTTGGAAAAAAGCACTTTTGGCACTCCTGAGTTTTAGGAATAGTTGATACACGTATTTTTTATTATTTCATCATAAGTTAAATTAGCGTAATTATTGGATATATATATATAGCTTGCCTAATTATTTATTTGGGAGATGAAGTTAAAGGTTAATGATCGGAGGCTGCATTTCACTAAAATTGAATTCATAAATTCTCTATAGTGCTTCTAGTGCAGTCACCCACCGTGCATCTTGAAAGCTGCGAATTTCATCGATGACTTTTTCTCCATCATCCATCTCGATATAAAAAGCACACCTATCATGACCTTTGTATATGTACTTGTAGAGATACTTTATCGTTTTTACCCCCGAACAAGACTCGACGTTGATGTGGCAATTATATCTTATCAGCAAATAAGGATTATATGAAATAACCCACTGATTGTTCATTGTCATTCCTCAAACCTTTTTCATTTTTCCATCATTTCGCCTCTTATAAATAGGATATCCATCCTTTCCTTGTATTGATTTATTACTAAATGGCCGAGGATAGTGATTCTTGCATTATCCATCTTTCATATATGAATTTGCTGGATGATTCTTTCCACACGGACCATGCATCATATGCTTGACAACCAAATCATACAAGATTGGAAATTCTTCTTTATCAAGAAGTTTAGCGGCAATAAACTTGTCATAATCATCGGGCGATGTCATCTTGTATCCTTGTTCAAGTATTAATAAAAGGTGTATGTGTGGTAGTCCTCTTTTTTTAAATTCAACCACAAAAACATGTGTTACAAAAGGACCAAATATCCTTTTCTTGAATATCTGATCTTTTAAATCTTGTAGCTTTGCTCTAAAGACTCTAGTCACCAAGTCAGGTCTGTCTTGAGGAAGTTGTCCTTGTAACAAATTTTCTTTGATCTCTACCCAATCAGGATTACATGTCATTGTGATAAATAGATCTGGTTTTCCAAAATGTTGAACCAAAGACATTGCATCTATATATCTATGATGCATGTCCCTGGGACCTCCAATGAATGATGCAGGAAGTATTACACTCTGACCTACTTTAGCTCCTCTAATTTCTCCTGCTAGGATGCTGTCATATATACTTTACAATATTTCCCTTCTAAGATTTAATTGCTCCTTTCTAAAATATTCAAGTCGTGTTATTTTCAACTTGATGTACATGTCAACTACAAATTATTGGAACAATCGCCTGCACAATAGAATTATCGTGTCTCGTCCATTACGTATTTGCAGCTTGTAGCAGTAGTACTCTCTATACGAGACACATTGTTTACCTCCTCATCATACACCTATAAAAAATGTAAAAAAGACCGATAAGAGAATTTTAATTACCAATTTGTAATAATCGATGCTTTTTGTATCAAAACTATCCGTGTTGTTCATTGTCAAACACCTCATTAGCGGATGTAAATGTCAAAATATTTTGATTGAGGACTGTAAATTCGGTCTCATGTGAACCTTTTTTGGTCCTATGTTGTTTTTTAATTCCTTGGTGCCAACCTGATTCACCATTTGGGAAAAGTAGAGGATACTGGAGTGGGTCATAACAACCGTAATAATATTTAACTCTATGGATATTGCCTGAGTGCTTATGAACAATAATCTCTCTATCAAATGGTACATTGGGGTTGTTTTCGTCTATCTAAATAGCTGCAACTTGATCTACTAATGGTTTGTTGTAGACACATTGATCAAGTTTAGCATTTTAAGCAATTTGAATTTCTAAATTTTGAAAGCTTGAATGATCCTTTCGCTGGCGAAAAAATTGTGCGTAAGGATTGGCATTCATTATCTGTCTAATTATTGCCACAACCTCTTTGGACAAATTGGCTTCTTTGAGTTTTGAAATCCTATTGCATACCTCATTTTCTGTGTCAAAAAAGTACATCTGAAAATAACTTGGAGTACCATCATGTGGGATTAAAGAAGGCAGATCATGATATATTTGACCCTGTGCTCTAAAGGTATAAACTCCTTGTCGTGAGGATGCCGGATCATTGTCGAGTTGAACACCAAAAGATGTAAATGCAAATATGCTATTATATCCTCTAATGTGTTTGCGAAATTCTTGTGCTATTTTTGATTGTGAGAAAAATAAGTCGTAGAGTTGAGCTGGAACTACAACTTTTGCAAGCTTGATTGATCCACCATCACAGCAAAAAGTTGGCATTTTATGTTCAAACCTCATAGCCCGACAATGTATGCATCTAGGAACATTATTCAATATGTGAGCAGGCGATATTGATGATATGTAGGCAATTTCACCTAAACTAATGGAGTCAAATGTTAGAAAACTTAATGAATAATAAATATAGCAAAAATAGAATGGATGTATCTATAATTAATAAGTTAGTACTACATTACCTTCAATGTCATATCATTCGGATAGAGCTTTCAAGAACCAATTTATTCTGTGTTTTTTTATTGGTCCTTTTTCTTCATTATCAACATCTTCTACGGATTGAACCCTTTTGTTAGCTACAAATAGAAACAAATAGTACATGTGTTAATTGTTAGACTAAAAGTGTGGGAAACGATAAAGATACACTCATGATGATATTTAGAGTTTCAAGAATTATTATTTCAGTAAGCACATTATTATGTCTATTTTGTATATACAGTGGTGACCTTTTGATAATTTAATTAAAGTTCAAGGCCTATGTCAAGAGGATATTGGTTAATTTATGCATCTATACGTTTCTAATGCTTTTTCCTGTACTTTTAGTGTCTATTCATGCTTTTTCGTCTTTTTGATTTTTCCTTGTGATGGAGCCTCCAGCACTTGTATAATTTTGGAATAAATAGAAAGGTAAGGCGGTAGAGAGAGTGAGAGACTTGTCTAGAAAAAATTAAACAGAACTTCTGGAGATTCTGTGATATTTTACTGTATGTGTCTGTGTTTACATTGAGGAAGTTGTTTGCAAGAAAAATTCAAAATTATATTTAAATCTTGGTTGACAATTTTCTATTGGTGTTCTTCTTACTTTAGGATTACAAGCAAGTCACTTATGAGTGGACTGGAAATTTTGGACTTGCCAAGGGACATGAATTGTCAGTTACTATAACAAAAAGGGGAAAGAGACCATCTATAATTGTGTACGTTGCGCTGGAATTGGTATAAGAATCATACTTTTATTTCCTATCTGAATATTCTTGTATGGACATTTGCATAACAAAGTTTCTATACTAGTTTTCTTGGAGCGCACAGAAAGCATTGTATAGAGTCGCCACCTAATTTTTTAAGGAAAGTAAGAAAACCTATTTATTTGTCAATACGTATGATTAATGTTTTAGTCTGCGAAAACCTATTGAGACTCTAGGTAAGGGCTCAAATTATCCCAAAGGGAAGGGGTTAGGCACCCTTCAGTATCCACAAATGTAGTACCCGGCTAGACTAAACTTATCAATGAGGGAGGAGGTATAAATATTTAAAATAATGTAAAAGTGTATGTGTATTAAGTGTAAAATAATTCTTTTGAAAAAATACAAATGTAAAACTATGTAAAAGTATATGTCTATTAAATATACAAATAAAATCTATTGTTATAAAAACATGTAAAGATATGTATAAAAATGTACATTTTACATGCGAAAAAGAAAGTATTTTGTGATGTATGAAAAGAAACATGTAAAAGATATGCATAAAAATGTATATATTACATGTGAAAAATAAAGTATTTTGTCACATATGAAAAGAAATATATTTTGATGTGCCATTAAAAGGAAAAGTATTTACAGGTAATATTTTTATTTGATTAAAATTTCGGAGAAAAGTAAAGATTTATTTTAAGAAAAGACTACATAATTTGTGAATTACTTGATTAACTTAATTCTTTTATCTAAATATTAAAGGCCTAATTTTGCCTATACGCGTATTATGTAGATAAAGAATACTCCCGCCCAACACCCCAAAAGGTAAAGTTTTCACTATATTTGATATGTACAATTACAAATAAAAGATTCTTCTTTTGAATGTCATCTTTTGACAAACAATCTCAAAAAATTTGTACAAACACGTTAGTAACAAAGTAAAATAAACTAGAAACTATGTGTGCATATGTACGTAAAAATAGAAAATTTTTATCAAAGTGTGGGCTCGGATTAGATTTTCGATACGCCATGACTACGAAGTGGTTGCTCGATTAATCGGCCATCCTAAATCATCTTGTCAAGATACAAATCATAAAACCTTTTGTGTTGTTGTGGTGTTAATAAAAGCTTCGTCATTGCCCAAGCTTATTTAATTTTGTACGTATTTGTAAACGTAATCTCCGTTTTTTATTTAGAAAGGCCTCAAAAATCAACGGTGAATTTCTTCATCGGCCAAAATATTTATTTTGACATAAAATAGATAAATTTGAGAAAATAAAGTCTGTATTTTGTAATGGGGTGGCCTCAAAAATCCGATGGAAAGATATTTTCATCGGCCATGTGTTGGCTTTTGATATAAAATAATGAATTTGATAAAATAAAATCCGTCTTTTGTCACGGGATGGCCTCAAATATCCGACGGAAAGATAATTTTATCGGCCGAAGTATTTATTTTGAGTATATGTATGTATTTTTGAGAAAAAGAAAAAGATGAAAAAATTTTGTGTTTGAGGGAGAGGAGAAAGAGGTGAAAAATATGTGTGGATTTTTTGAGAGAGAGGAAGAATAAAAATGTGTGTGTGGAAATGCCTTCCCATCTCTCCTATTTATAATGAAATTGGGCACCTCTTATTGTCCAATGGATAAAGAGATGTCCCCTCTTTATATAATAGCAAATCCTTTGGTCCTTAGGGTATTGACCAAAGAATTTTCATCTTTTTGACCAATGGATAAAATTATTGTCCAAAGGATAGTGTCATTGAGTTGTCATTGTCAGATGTGACAAGATATTATGTGTAGTCATTGTCGGATGTGATAAGACATCATTGTGTAGTCATTTTTGAATGTGACAAGACATTATTGTGTGGTCGTTGTCGAATGTGACAAGACATTGAATTATTATATTGTGTAAAAATAATTGATCCGACTTAGCATTTGCGGATCGTAAAAATGTAAAAAACGCAGGTATTGATTTGTAATTATAAAAAAGGTGAAGAATGTTGAAAATATTAAAAAATATAATTTAATATGAAAAATATTATAAAAATATGATGTCATGTCGTGTACATGTGTAGATAATTGTAAAATGTTAAAAACCATAATGAATTGATAGAAATCCTATTATAAGGAGGATTATTAATAAATTATGAAAAGTAAAAATACGACAACAAATTGATAAAAATCCTAAAGTAAGGATGATTATCAATAATTTGTCAACAATTATAAAAAAGATGAAAAAAATTATATTTTGTGCCCTTTAATTATCAAGAAGCCCGAACACGTTAATTTTAGGAACATAGAGCAAAAATTGGGTGTCAACAGTTGCCCCTTTTCGTTTGAGGATGATGTAGAAGTCTTCAAACAAAAACGTTGATGTGTAGCCAATTTTTCTCGATAAAAAGTAATTTTTTTCTGCTATAGAAAAATTCAACCGAACTCTAATTTAGAGTTACCTACATACCTCAAGTTAATGAGGATCAGGTTGGGTGTAGTTCAAAAGAATAGAAAATTTGTTTCTTGTCTTGTTGTTAGGAGCGGGTGATCATGTAGAATGATTATTGAGAGGACTGTTTGTAAGATTGTGTACTTGCAGGGGAGAAAGAATAATTGTAGTTGTGATGACCGAACACTGCACAGAGCTTCCTACATATCACGAGAATCAGGTCAATGTAGTTCAAATGAGGAAATGGGAAAATTTTGAGATGGTTCTCAAAATTTTTCCCAGTGTGTGATATATGGGATTTGAAAAAAAAGTGTTGTTGTTCAGAATTGTACCCTTTGTTAAAAAAAATATATGATGTCTCCAATTATCTACGGGGACTTGAAGATGAATGACGGGTGTCTTCGATTGTTTGTGAAGACTGATATTGATGAATGAAAGATGTCTTCGATTGTCTACGAAGACTTAATACATGACATCTCCAATTGTCTATAGAGATTGATGTTGAATGATGATGTCTTTGATTGTAAACGAAGACTTGATGCATGACACCTCCAATTGTCTATGGAGATTGGTGTTGATTGTTGTCTTCGATTGTTTACGAAGACTGTGATAAATAATGATGTCTTCGATTATGTACGAAGACTTGATGCATGACATCTCCAATTATCCATGGAGATGGATGTTGATTATTGTCTCCGATTATTTATGAAGACTATGATAAATGATGATGTCTTCGATTATCTACGAAGACTTGATGACATCTCCAATTATCTATGGAGACGGATACTGATTGTCATCTTCGATTGTCTACGGAGACTGTGTGATGGTCGTCCTCAATTGTCTTTGAAGACTAAGGTCATCAACCGATGAGGTAATGGCATCTTGATTGGTGAAACAATTGGAAGGTAATAGCCTCTCGACTAGCGGGGCTATGAGAATGTAAAAAGCCTCTCGACTAGTTGAGTTTTAAAGGTAATAGCCTCTCGACTGATGGGGCTATAAAAATGTAAAAGCCTCTCGACTGGCGGGCTATGAAAATGCAAAAGCCTCTCGACTGGCGGGGCCTTAAAAGGTAATAGTCTCTCGACTGACGGGGCTACGAAAATGTAAAAGCCTCTCTACTGATGGGGCTATGAAATGTAAAAACCTTTCGACTGGCAAGGCTATGAGAATATAAAAGCCTCTCGGTTGGCGGGGCTTTAAAAGGTAATAGCCTCTCGACTGGCAGGGCTATGGAAATGTAAAATCCTCTTGACTGGTGGGGCTTTGAAAGGTAATAGCCTCTCGACTGGCGGGGCTTTGAAAGGTAATAGCCTCTCGACTGGCGGGGCTATGAAAATATAAAAGCCTTTCAACTGGCGGGGCTATAAGAATGTAAAAGCCTCTTGACTAGTAGGGCCTTAAAAGGTAATAGCATCTCGACTAGCGGGGCTATAAAAATGTAAAATCCTCTCGAGTGGTGGGGCTTTGAAAGGTAATAGCCTCTCGAATGGCGAGACTATGAAAATATAAAAGCCTCTCGACTGGCGGAGCTATGAAAATGTAAAAGCCTCTCGACTGGCAAGACTGTGAAAGGTAATGGCCTCTCGACTGATAGGGCTATGAAAATGTAAAAGCCTCTCGACTGGCGAGGCTTTGAGAATGTAAAAGCCTCTTGACTGGCGGGGCTTTAAAAGGTAATTGCCTCTCGACTGGCGGTGCTATGAAAATGTAAAAGCCTCTCGACTGGTGGGGCTTTGAAAGGTAATAGACTCTCAACTGGCGGGGCTATGAAAATTTAAAAGTCTCTCGACTGGCGAGGCTTTGAAAAGTAATAGCCTCTCGACTGGCGGGGCTATGAAAATGTAAAAACCTCTTGACTAGCGGGGCTTTAAAAGATAATAGCCTCTCGACTGGCTGGGCTATGAAAATGTAAAAGCATCTAAGAACACCCAATTGAAAAGAAAAATGTCTGTGTTTGAAGGTTGTATTTTCTCTGTGTTTGAAGGTTGTATCTTGAAGAGAAAGGTCAATTATTGGTATTTGGAGATAGGCGTCTTGCACGTAAAGTGTGATGCATGTATGTGAAGGCATGGTTTGAAGGAAAGATTTTTTTTTTTTGTATTTTCGTTGTAAAAATATGTCGAAAGATGAAAAATATGGAAGACTGCTTTGTGTTTTATTTGTCAGAAATGTTGAAAGGTAAAAATGCAAAACATTATTTGTGTTGTCTTTGTAAGAATGCAGAAAGGTAAAAATGCAGAAGATTGTTTTGTATTTTCTTTGTAAGAAATTTTAAACAATGAAAAGACATAATTGTGGCTTGACTACAGTTGGTACCAATAATTAGTAATGCGTATAAGAATCCCCCTATCTCTTTTCCAGCTAACCAAGATCGACTTCAGGGTAACTTCTATAGCTTCGAGTGGCACCTCAGATATACCTAAATAACAACAAGATTTATTCATCTTGCTTCAAACAAAGATTTTGAACTGTGCATGTTCCCATGTTTCAAGTGCCCTCTCCAGAAAGAATGTCTCGTTCTCACACATATTTGAGTATTATTTTTCTCTTGAATTTAGAGATGTCTCGAGATATACGCTCACACTCAGAAAGAAGTTCAATGAATGTAATTGTGATATCATAGGCTTGACCTTTATGTAAGTATCCACTAATGTGAGAAAACTTAGAGTAGGATCTTGTAGGATTTGTTATTGTCTTGTAATGTAGGCTAGGGGTCGGGTAGGATGACATTTGGCATAAACGTGACTAATTCCTCAATGAGCATTGCACTGTATCCGTGCTTTTGATGCTCGATCTTCTTTATTGTGCTTCCTTTCCCCTTGTTTTGTATTTGTTTCAACTTCTTTTGAATCTTGTGTTGGAGTTTTTCCCCCTTTCGATATATTTTCCTTCCTTTGTTTTCCTTTTTGAGGGATGATGATTCCCAACCTTTATCAGAGTTATCTCTTTTTTTTCTTTTTGGGTGGGGGGGGGGGGGGGGGGGGGGGTCTCCTTCTTTCTTTGAAGTCGTCTTTTATTTTTGTTCTTCTGGGGATATACGTCTTTTGCCTTTGACAACTTTGATCTTGAATCTTCTTCGCAACTTGCGGCCAAAGAGGGATAGTGCATATAAGCACTCAAAGGGTAAAGGCTCAAATGTGGTTATTCCAAAGAAAATGTTTCAGCCTTAAAGGGGAAAATACTAGGGATTGATGTCATTTGGTAGGCTGTGGAAGACACAATCTAGTCAAGAAAGGCCTACAATCCTTTCCCAAACTAAGTGTAACTCAGAATTTTGGCTCAACAGATATTCAGGCCAAGTTCTAGATCAACAATGCAATGCAATGAACTAGTCTAAATATGTTGGTTTTTTCAACTGCAATGCAATCAACTTTCAACTCCATCCTTATAATGATCCTTACTTTGATTACGTGTTTACTGCCCGGTTACTATTTTGATGAAGTTAAGTATCCTAAATATGTTGGTTGGTTGTTGATACTAGTTTACCATATATTCCATTGTAGATAAGTAATCTAAAAGGCGGGAAGTCAAGTCAGGTTAGTTTCGGAGTCAAATAACCAGGTATGTAAGGCATACTTTATTTCGCACTCTTTGTCCTGAAATCATACAATTGTTCCATCAAGTAAGTTTCCGAGGTTATCCTATAATAAAGTGATACATAATGATAGCACATTACACTCCATGTATCCAATGACCTTGTTCCCACTCTCTAACGCATTAAAACAACTCAATACGTGCTTATTATTAATTTTGCGCGTCTATCTTCACTAAAAAATTTTAGAAGTTCCTCGTTTACTCAAATAAGACCCATGTGTATTTTCAGCTTCTACACACTTCATTTTGTGTGCCAACAGCTCCTTACCTCATTGTTGTTGCATTAAGTATCCATTTATATTTCTCTTATTAGCAGACTATTGGTTCAAGGTACCATAATATGATGACCACCAAAGTAACAATCTCAAAGGCTAAATAAACTAAGTAATGCAAATTTGTAAAATGACAAGTGGAAGCTCAGGGGCATTTACCTTGCATGGGCCAATCTCGATACCTTTATTTGTGGGTGGCAGCTCAGGGGCATAAGCCTAGCATGGGCCGATCCCAATCTTTATATGTAGGTGGCAACTTAGGGGCGTAAACCTAGCATGGAACAATTCTAATTTATCTATTTACCATTGATCAGCTGGTCGTTTGAATTATATGACTTACAAAGATTATGAAGTAAGAAGGTAAAACGAAGAAAATAATGTAATGTACATTGTCCCACAAGTATTTTTAAAGGTGGTCTACTAGTACTACTTATACACTTGTATCAGATTTCTATTGAGCTTTTGTATCAAGTGTATTTTTACCTTCTGCCTTACATATTCAGTACATATTTTCATACTGACGTCCCTCACGGGGGACCTGCATTTCATGCTGCAGACACAGGCACTTCAGCTCATACAACTCACTAGTAGGAGCGCAGGCTTTTCAGGGACTATTGGTGAGCTCCAGGTTGATTCGGGGCTTTCTGAGTCTGTTCCATATATTTTTATATTATATAGTAAGTCAAGAGTAGGGCGGGGGTTTGTCCCGACCCTAACTAAGTCTATGTATCTTTTAGAGGCTTTGTAGACTAATGTAAAGTTGTGGTAGTGTTTGGTCATTAGATGTGGTGGTCCCAATGGCCAAGTATTGTATAATATCATGTTTGTCAGAACCTTTGTTATAGTTACATGCATGGGAAGTACAAGTTTTTGGAATTGGTTCTCTCGGGCCTTTACGGCTACGAGTGCTTGTCCGCCCCAATAGGGTTTGAGGCGTGACAAAAATAAAAAGTGAAAATAATAAAAAATAGAATAATAAAATTAAAGGAAAAAATAAAAAAGTGAAAACAATAAAAAATAGAATAATAAAGTTAAAGGAAAAAAATAAAAAGTGAAAATAATAAAAAATAAAATTTGAGAGACAAATAAGTATGGAAAGTTTAAAAAATATATTTGAGGTGTAGAGGGACAAAATGATACTTGTACTATACTTAAAAAGTAAAGAAGGTTATTTTTTAAAGACATTTCTTATTGAGGTCAAATATCTAAAGCCACCCATATTTGGATCTATGACATGCAATTTCCTGTAAGAAAGATGATATTTTAAATCAGTCCATTTTATAATATTTTTGAAATTTGGCCCAATTTTAAGATATGCATAAAGCCCATCTTTTCTCTTCCCTTTTCGACCTCATTGCCACGTGGATGCTATGGGTAAGTTAAGGTATGGTATTGTGTAATTTGTCCTAAAATTATTGCCCTCCTTGGTGAGGGTTTAAATCCCCTGGAGCAATAATAATAAATACTTTTTTTTCATAATTTTAAACTTCTTAAAACTAATAAATTTTAAATTTCAATCTGCCTTTTTTACACTCTTTATGAAAAGTTTTATGGCATATGATATGACAGTGGAGATGATTATAAATAGGAATAAATTACAAAAAGAATTTGAAAATAGCTAGGATACATATCCGTGCTTCGTGCGATATACATCAATAATTTTAATTAAATAAATCTATAAAATTTTTCAAGACATAAAAAGTGATAGTTTCAGGTATATGCTTACAAAAATAATTTATGGTTATTAGGATTAAGTCCAATATATGCAAATAGTTGGTTTTACACAATCTTTCTTGTTTAATGTGTTTGTGAATAGAATCTCGATTTCTAACTTTCGATTAAAGCAATTAAGCACATAGAGAGAAATAATAAGAGATATAAGTATGAACAGTGAACTTACTAAAAACAAATTGCCCCTTCATTATTTATTATATTAGTTTAGCCGCACGTGTCTCACACGTATAACATTTAATTATTTAAAATTAAATAGTTTTATTTATTGCTGAAATTTTTAATGAAGTGAAAAAGTTTAAATCAATTTTCAAAGATTCTTCACACTTTAATATAATAATGTAAACATAGACATATTTTTTAGTGTAAGCACCTATATAGTTTACATCTATTATTTTTGCATTTGTCATGCAGTGCCTCTTTTCCTTGCTGTCTGAGGCTAAGAGAAACACATCAGTTTGAACCATATTTGTGGTACGGTTATTTTTCTTTTTTTTTTTTGTTTCTATATTTAGAGTCTTTCCTTATTTTTTGTAATACCCCGTATACTTCTAAACTAGAAAACGAATGTGAAACCTCTAATCTTGTAATTCATCTTTGAGCACATGACTTACAATGAGTATCCTAGTGATAAGAGAGAGTATGATGTGTTTAACGTGTTCATAGGAGTAACTTAAGGTAATGCAAGCTAAGAGCTTTTGAATCCTTCAAGTTTTAGTGTTTGATTTTGCAAGGGTAATCTTTGAACTATCATAACTTGATGTATATGTGGTATTTTGGCATATTTAGACCCACCAAATTTTAGATAATTGAATTAGCTTTGCAACGATACCAATTTTGCCAAAATACGATACCTAAGCGAAAAGTTATGGTTTTCCAAAAGGGTGTGCGACGGAAACTGTAAAGTGTGCCATAGGGTGTATGATGCAAACTGTAAAGTGTGCCATAGGGAGTGCGACGCAAACCTTAAAGTTTTCCATAGCTTGTGCGACGCAAACCCCATGGCCCAACGACCTGGACATTTCGTTTTTGAGTTATTCCAAGGGCAACTAAGTCATTTGACACCCCTAAATCGTCTCTAATCACTCCTAAACGTTTTTATGATATATTAATCACATAAAATCCACTTTCTTAACCCTATGAAGTCACTAAACAAATCAAAACACCAAAATATAGTTACTCTCTTCAAATTCTCTCTAGAACACATCCTAGGGTTTCAACCCAAAGTTCAAGATAACTCAAGATTTCATCGTCACTTTTCAAAATTGATTCAAGAATTGGAATCCCCAATGCGAGAGCATCAAGAATATCCATTCAAAATTGCGAATAGCATCCCAAAAGCAAAAGTTCATCCAAAGTTCCTAATCTAAGGTATGTGGGGTTTGAACAAGAACAAGTCTTTCATTCTTGTGCCCAAAGATTTAATTTTTATAAATGATTTTCATGTTTTTGTAAGTGGATCTATACCCAAATTATATTATTTTGAGAATATGAATTGATAAGTTGTTCAAGTCTTGAATTGCATGATTATTTCTCTTATTTAAGATATGAATTGATAATTCATGCGATAAATTGTACATTTCTATATTGATGTGATATTTTCAAGTGTTTCCAAGAGTGGTATCATGAATTAAGCTTTATTGTGAAATTGTGATCCTTTAAAAATATACATGCCTTGAGTCCAAGAATGAATTGTTGATACTTTCTAAAGTGTTTCAAGAAGTGTATTGATATTTCTATGCTATTAAAGTTTTAAAGCTTATTGATATAGTCCAACGAAGTTTCAAGAAAAGATTATTGTTCAAGATTGTTTTGGTCATAAGTACCCCATAGCTAAGAAATTTTCAGATTTTTGTTAAAGATTTGACCTTTTGGGTCTAAGCTAAGATAGGGATCCACATTAATTTTTGCTTAAAGTCAAGAGAAGTATATTTGGTCTTTAATATAGACCCTTGAATTACTTTAAAGTGGATTTCCTAAAAGTTCTGAGCTTAAGTATGCGAGTAGTATTTAGTACCGAGTTGGGTTTGATTCCAAGGTCTCATGCCCTAGAACTACGAGCCACCGTAGGATTATTATTTACCCCAAGTGGGTTAAGAAAGTGATCACTAAAGTGAAGGTTCTATTTCGATGGTAAGGGTAGAAAAACTCTCCTCAACGTAGGCAAAATGTTGGACTCCATATCAGCTCACATGGTTTATGTTGGTTAGAAGAAACTCCCAAAGCAGTCCCTTAATCTTATTAAGATAAAAAATATATATGTTAAAATTTTGATTTTTGAGAATTCCCAAGTTCCTATCCCAAAGTTACAAAGTTCTAAAGTTCCAAAGTTCTGAAATCTCTAAGTTTCAAAAGAAGACCCCTACTCTTTAAATAGTTTATAGATTTAAAGTCTTAGTATATCTTTTGAAAGTTAATAATTTAAGATTTCCAAAGTCTTAAGTCCTAAAATCTCTAAAAGTGTTACAGTCTTTGAGTCCCAAGTGCTAAGTTCCCTAAAGTGATGTAATTCTTACGTTTCAAAAGAACTCCTTTATTTTCATATGATTAAAGTGTATGTCCTGAAAGTTATTATCTTAAGATTTCATCCAGTTGACAAGATTTGAGAACAGGAAGAGGATACAGATTTTAGAATAAAGTGTAATGAATCATGAAACTTATACTAATGCTTCCTTATTCATGATTCATGAGATTTAGATTTCAGTTTTTGCTCAAGCTATGTGAGTCATTTATATCAGCATGCATGATTTCTATAAAGTTGATTATATTGTTTAACTATTGCATACACCCCCATATACTTAGTACATCCTCAAAGTACTGATCCACATATATGGCTATGTGCTATATTGTCTCATAATGTAGGTACAAGTTATAGCGCATACACCATATCCAGTCAGTTCGTAGATTTTAGTCAGCAGGTGATGAGTCCTTTTGATTCAAGGGCTCGAGTCAGTTATATAGTTTGAGAAGTATTGTATTTTCTTTATTCAGTTGTATTGAGTTGAGATAGTTGGGAGTCATGACCTGGCTACCTATAGTCAGTACTAGTAGAGGCTTCATAGCCAGTCAGTAGTGTTGATGTATTTAGTTTCAGTTTGAATTGTAACAGCAGAGTTGTAATCTTATAAATTCAGATTTGAATTTATCCAATTCAGAAGTGTTTTTATGTTTTGAAGATTGAAGTGCTTTATTCATGTTCATAAAAGTGGTGCACTAAGCCCAAGTCAGAGGTGTTTTTCGATTCCTCCTCATAATCCATGATGTTATTCTATACTTCCCTATCCATGTATTATTCTTGAGATAGCATGATCAACAAGTTCTAGTTTCTCCTCTTATAATGCTCTCAGACTTGCTAGCAAGAAGTTTTCAGAAGTCTCACAAAACAGCTTAAGAAGATCCTTCTAGTGTGTTATAAGCCCCTCAAGTTTAAAGTTATGCCCCCATTATTATGAGTCAATCAGTTAAGACAGAGTAAAATGTGTATTATTAGATTATTTAATATTATGTGTTAAGTTTCTATCTCTTATAATCTTGTTATCATTGCGTTGGTTGAAACTAAAAGTCTAGTGAAGCCATGTGGGGCTCTTTCGATTAACTAGCATAGTTACCTTATTATTCATCTCATTTTCTTGTTTAAAACACAAAAATCAAAGTCTAGTGAAGCCATGTGAGGCCTAATTTAATTCACTAGCAACTTGTTGTTCACCTTATTGTTCTTGTATTGGTTGGAACTGGAGGTTTAAAGGTGTATTAACAAGAAAGGTGGTAAGTGCAATTTATTGTATATATATATAGCCGAATCTGTTTGCATATGATTGAGTTGGTAATAAAGTGGTATGTCCTTGTGTGTTAGTTTAGTAGAAGCTATAGAAGGAGTTATTATTTAAGGTAAATTGTTGTTTGCTTGAAGTATGAAAAGAGTTGTTGACGGTGTTTGTTACGGAAGAAAAGTGTAGGTTATTGAGGAAGGTTCTTGGTAGATGAGCGTTGTTAATTTAGGCTTCTCTGAGATTGCAAGAGGGAGTTTAATTGAAAATTATAGAGCTATGTACTAAGTTTAGCTGCATAAAAAGGGTAGATAGTAATGATGTATAGAAGGAGGATGTGTTGATGGATTGTAAATAAGATAGGCCATATGATTATTGATCAATTATTATGGTTATGAGATTCTAGTAGGCTAGTGTTTCTTGATGCTTTGTTTTATGGGCTCCAAGTGAGATTAGTCTATGAGGTTTTGTTGTTAATCATGCCTAGCACTAGACACTAAGTTTGAATAGTAGATGATCATCAAGGTGGAAATAACGATTGTTTGGTTAGTGATGCTAGTTGTATAGAGGTGAACCAATAGGCTTAAAACAGTGAATGTAAAAATATAAGTTTACTGATTTGAGATTAAGTATGATGTTGTATGAATGATGTAGAAGTATGCCCAAGGTAATATAGGGATGTATTATTTTTTAGGATTATGATATGTTGTGTGTGGCTAGTAGTACTATTGAGTTGCTAGGTGGAGAAAGACTAGTTAGATGGTATATGTTATTCTAAATAGCCAAGTTAAGGAGTTTTGATGGATAGTGTTGAGCCTTTTGTTATGGTCTTGATTCGTATGGTCTAGAGATATAAGTTTAGAGATGTGATATTGGTAGGCTATGGCGGAATTAGTATGGTTAATTAAGGGTTAAAGATATTCGTGTTAAGTGTTGGAACCTAAGTTAAGTTTTTTGAAGATTGAGCTAATAGAAAGTAGAGTTGAAGAACTAGTTGGTGCAAACTCATAGTATGGTGATACTCCTGAAGATTCTAAGTTAGTAAGTATTCAAGATATTAGATGATGAATATTGGGGACATAGAAAGATAGAGTTGTATCTTAGAATGAAGTATTAGCAGTGGGTTTTACCCTTTAAGTTGTAGTCTTTCAAGGTAAGTTTATTATTTATAGGTATTATTATGCCCTAGACTCTAGAGTAATGGGATTGCAGTTTAGATTACAGTTAGTAAAGGGTTCCATAGACTTAAAATGTTATCTTTGATCTAAGGGGGAGATGGTAGAGTGAAGAACCAAACCAAGTTTTGTAAGTTAGATTGCGTTATATGTCAACAAGAGTTGCGATGAGTTATTAATCCTTTCTTACTCTAGAGTATTGATTGGATTTCAATCTTTATCATATCAGATTCATGTCATGTGTGATAGATCCATGCCAAAGGCCAATGCTTATACACTTCATGTGTACTCAAATCCATTATCGGTTTCTAGTAAGTAAGTAACAACTTCAGTTTATGATTCGAGTCATTCCTCAGAAATCTATGAACTCCAATCTTATGTTGAACCGCTCATGGTAAGTATGAACTCATGTTCTAGAGCATGATCAGTTCTCAAAAACTCATGATCCTACTGAAATCTAGTTTATATCATGTATTTCCTCAGTTTAGATCTCTTTAACGAATCTATACCTTTGACGTTCTATTCCCCAGGCCTCAGTTAAGTGTTAAAGTTATGTATAGTATTTTTCTGCGCTTCAGGTCCTTATGTGTTAGCCCTTCTATGACCTCTTCCTACGTTAAGATAGTGATGATGAACAGTTTTTTAGATGGGAGAGAGTAAATATTTATTGTTGAGAAAAGATCATCGTATGCCCGTTTTAGCTAAGGCTATAAGTGTGAAGAAAGATTGAGGCCAAGTCTTTAATACATATTGTGGTTAGTTGAAAATTTTATGTGTATGTTATTAAGAATAGTGCAAAAATGTTGTTGTTGATAGAGGTTTAGAGACTAGGAGGAGTAAGACTTTATGTGTGTTTTCCTTGAAGTTCGTATATGGTTATAATAATAGGCTTGAATATCGTGTTGGGATGTAAGTGGAGGAATGCAATATGCGCTAGTGAATCCATAGTAAGAGTTTAGAGTTAGTCATTGAAGTGATAAGAAAAACCATCTTAGAGAGGAAAAGTTGTGAAAATACTTGGGGTATTGAATTCATGGTTCATACTAGTGTTATAATGTTATGTGTAGTAAGTTAGGATTCAAGTTAGGCTTGAACATGGTGAGAGAATTTAGTTCAGACCAAACATTAGTATATGAAGTTATATGAACCCGTGTAAGCATGGTATTAAATGGGAGAAAATGTAGTTAAAAAGAGTATTTGAGGAGTGTTTCAGAGCTTGAAAAACTAGCAGTTGCATTGTCTAAGGCCTAGAAATTCTAACTAGTTTGTGTTTAAGAAGCCTATGTCCCATGTTATAAAGTTATAGCAATACTAAGAATTCCTTCTTCAGATATCTCACTCAAGTCATACCCAAGATTCTTTTTTTCTTAATGTTATTATAACTTCTTGCTAAGAGTGCTGAAGAAATATTCTAGTTGAGTGTAAGCTTTCAATATAATTCAGTCCGTATAGCCAGCAATTTAGTTTAGTAATCAGACAAACAAGTTCCCATAGTTTTTCTATCTTTCCTATTCTTGAGGTAATTCATTCACGTCCATGCAAGTTGTAAATTAAGTTTAGTCCAAGCATCATGTTTATGATTCAACTATTTAGTCATGACTCAATTTGTAAGTGCTCAAAGCAAAACCTCAGTTTTCCAAGTATAGTAGCACAACGACCTGGACATTTCGTTTTTGAGTTATTCCGAGGGAAACTAAGCCATTTGACACCTCTAAACCGTTCCTAATCACTCCTAAATGTTTTTATGATATATTAATCACATAAATTCCTCTTTCTTAACCCTATGAAGTCACTAAACAAATCAAAACACCAAAATATAGTAACTCTCTTCAAATTCTCTCTAGAATACGTCCTAGGGTTTCAACCCAAAGTTCAAGAAAACTCAAAATTTCACCGCCACTTTTCAAAATTGAATCAAGAATTGAAATTCCCAAAGTGAGAGCATCAAGAATATCTATTCAAAGTCACGAATAGCATCCCAAAAGCAAGAGTTCATCCAAAGTTTCTAATCTAAGATATGTGGGGTTTGAACAAGAATAAGTCTTTCGTTCTTGTGCCCAAAGATTTGATTTTTATAAATGAATTTCATATTTTTGCAAGTGGGTCTATACCCAAATTATATTATTTTGAGAATATGAATTGATAAGTTGTTCAAGTCTTGAATTGCATGATTATTTCACTTATTTATGATTTGAATTGATAATTCATGCTATAAATTGCACATTCCTATATTAATGTGATATTTTCAAGTATTTCCAAGATTGGTGCCATGAATTAAGCTTTATTGTAATTGAAATCCTTTAAGAATATACATGCCTTGAGTCCAAGAATGAATTGTTGATACTTTCTAAAGTGTTTCAAGTAGTGTATTGATATTTCCATGCTATTAAAGTTTTAAAGCTTATTGATGATAGTCCAACGAAGTTTCAAGAAAAGATTGTTGTTCACGATTGTTTGAGTCATAAGTACCCCATAGCTAAGAAATTTTTAGATTTTTGTTAAATATTTGACCTTTTGGGTCTAAGCTAAGATAGGGATCCACATTAATTATGGATTAAAGTCAAGAGAAGTATATTTGGTCTTTATTATAGACCCTTGAATTATTTTAAGGTGGATTTCCTAAAAGTTCTGAGCTTAAGTATGCGAGTAGTATTTAGCACCGAGTTGGGTTTGATTCCAAGGTCTCATGCCCCAGAACTACGAGCCACCGTAGAATTATTATTTACCCCAAGTGGGTTAAGAAAGTGATCACTAAAGTGAAGGTTCTGTTCCGATGGTAAGGGTAGAAAAAATCTCCTCAACGTAGGCAAGATGTTGGACTCCATGTCAGCTCACATGGTTTATGTAGGTTAGAAGAAACTCCCAAAGCAGTCCCGTACTCTAATTAAGATAAAAATATATATGTTAAAAGTTTGAATTTTTAGAATTCCTAAGTTCCCAATCCTAAAGTTACAAAGTTCTCAAGTCCTAAAGTTCTGAAATCTCTAAGTTTCAAAAGAAGACCCCTACTCTTTAAATAGTTTATAGATTTAAAGTCTTAGTATATCTTTTGAAAGTTAATATTTTAAGATTTCCAAAGTTTTAAGTCCCAAAGTCTCTAAAAGTGTTACAGTCTTTAAGTTCCAAGTCCTAAGTTCCCTAAAGTGCTGTAATTCTTAAGTTTCAAAAGAAGTTCGTTATTTTCATATGATTTAAGTGTATGTCCTGAAAGTTATTATTTTAAGATTTCATCCAGTTGACAAGATTTGAGAACAGGAAGAGGATACAAATTTTAGAATAAAGTGTAATGACTCACGAGACTCATACTAATGCTTCCTTATTCATGATTCATGAGACTTAGATTTTAGTTTTTGCTCAAGCTATGAGAGTCATTTATATCAGCATGCATGATTTCTATAAAGATTGATTATATTGTTTAACTATTGCATACACCCCCATATACTCAGTACATCCTCAAAGTACTGATCCACATATATGTCTATGTGCTACATTGTCTCATAATGTAGGTACAAGTTATAGCGCATACACCATATCCAGCCAGTTCGCAACTTTCAGTCAGCAGGTGATGAGTCATTTTGATTTAAGGGCTCGAGTCAGTTATACAGTTTGAGAAGTATTGTATATTCTTTATTCAGTCGTATTGAGTTAAGATAGTTGGGAATCATGACCCGGATACCTATAGTCAGTACTAGTAGAGGCTTCATAGACATTCAGTAGTGTTGATGTATTTAGTTTCAGTTTGGTTTGTAATAGCAGAGTTGTAATCTAATAAATTCAGATTTGAATTTATCCAATTCAGAAGTGTTTTTATATTTCCGCTGATTTTATTCAAATTTATGTATTTTATTCAGTTGCTTGTAAGTATGCCAGTAGAAGGGTTAGCTTTGAATCACTTGTGATCCTAAGCACCGTGTGACGTCTTGGGACCCGTTTTCGGGGCGTTACATTTTTAAAGTCAAATCTTTATACAAAATCATTGATTATGTTCTTATACGTACAAATTGATCTACAGAATTTCGTGCAACTAAAACAATGAATAATTCATAAAAAGAAATTTTTTATTTTTGGTACATATTGCATATCATAATTCTATAGATTAGATAATAAATTAATAGTGCATAGTGAAAGGTAAGAGCTACACAATTTTATTTTTTGTTCACCTCTTTTCTTTTTAGTGCGATAGTTCATTTTTTTTGAGTCTCAAAACATTGCATAATGATATTCACATGAACTGCATCATCTAGTAAGTCCAAACTTTTGATATACCCTTATAATATGACTTTTTTAACTTTGAACTCCATTTAGCTGTCATTAAAAATAAAAATTAGTCACTAAAAATATAAAGAAACTTAACGCTCATTATACACAAGAAAGATACATAAAGAGTTATAATCGAATGTCTTTTCAGAGAGAACAAGAGTAATAAATATGATAATAGTGCTATATAGTGTTGCATTTAATATTTGCGTAAAAAGTATCAAATACCTTTGTAAGGAGTAAAACTTACATCAATCAAAAGAGAATCATCACATGTGTAATATAAACCTTAATTTTTTTGGGAAAGATAAACCTTTAATTTTTTTGACAACTTCATTCGGCAACAACATGCTTGTTTCATTCAATTTTTCCATAAAAAAATTTTAACTGAAAGAGAAACACAAAAAATTGTTACAAGAGGACAATACCTGTTAATTGTTGATTATACATAATTTATATATAATCTTTAAATTCTTTAACTAAAAATGATAAAGAAAGACAGAAGGATGACGATAATGAATGTAAAAGGGCAACTTGAATTAAAAACAATAAAACTCAAAATAAAAAGAAAAATAGAAGTAGAAGAAAGGTTGTATTTTTGAAGTAAAATATGATCAAAATATTACTTAAATAGAATTATAGAATTTTTTTTTTATATAAGACAAAAATTCTAATTGATTTAGGAGTATTAAATATTATGATTTGTTACTTAGATAAAATAAGGACTTTAACTAATTTGTTAATGTTTAATATATAAGTAGAATTTTACTTGAAGAATATAGGAAAAGACCATTGAATTTGGAACTTAAAAAAGTAAAGGAAGTAATTTTTTTTCTAAAAAGGTATGTTTTTGCCTTTTTGGGTGTGCACGTGTTTGTCTTTTTGGATATTATTAACTTTGTAGTATATATTAGTGTTTATGTATAACTAAAATTTTATTTAAGGAATATAGGAAAAGACAATATTAAATCTTCTTACAATCAAATTTTGTTGATTTTGAATTCTTAAACTCATGAAAAAGTATTAGTTGCTATTAATTCTGATGACTTCTAGTAACGAAAGGTTTTATCATAAATATATTTAATTAATTTTTAACTTTTAAATATTAGAAAAAAATAGTGAAAAGATGATTTTGTCTAAAACAAAGACTTTTATTAAAGGGCAACAAGTTCAAACGACATTTCTAAGGTCCTTCACACTTTTAATACATTATAGATATAGATTTTATATATATATATAGAGAGAGAGATTATAGATATAGATGTATATTATAAATAGATATAGATTATATATTATAGATATAAATTATAGATATAGATATAGATATAGATTCTAGACATAAATATAGATTTCTTTTCTGTTGATTTTTCCTCCAATTCTTTTTTCTTCTATTGATTTATTTTAATTCCTAAGTTAGCAATTCTAGTGAAACATTATTTTTCCTCTACTCTTTCTCATGCTTCTCTTTATCTCTTGTATCCTTTTACCTCTCTCTTTTATATGTAATCTCTCTCTCTTTCTTTCTTTTTTTTTTTTTAATGTTTTAATCCCTTTCTTACTTTCCTATAGATTATGACATCGAAATTACTAAAAAAATTAATAAAAATACATCAAATTCAATAAGAGCTCGTTTGGATAAGATTAAAATCTGATCAAATCAACTTTTAATTTCTTTTAACCTTTTTATGTGTTTGGTGAAATTAAAAAGAGCTTAAAAAAAATCTAAAAACTGATTAAAAAAATAAAAAAGTGAGAAGTTGGGTACCTTAGGCCCTAGCCTTTTACTTTTTAGATTAAAATTCTTTTATGTTTGACCAAAATATTTACCCTTTTACCCTTATATTTTCCTTCAATTCCAATAATACCCCGAACTTGTAGCCCTTAAATATATAATTTTTCTTTCTTTTTCTCTTGGTTGCTTCCCCGTCTCTTTCCTCCAATTTCCTCTTTATCTTTCTCCTTTGTTTTTAGAGAATCCATTATTACATCGGAGGTTTACATTTTAACATAGCCAAATTAGTATGAACTTGCAATATTACAATATAATACTATTTTTATATAAAAAAATGTCCTAAATTTTTATTTTTTAACGTTTAAAAATTAAAAAGTAAATTATATTTATAAATTGACCTCAGATAATCACTTTACACTAAAGGTGCATTTAAATAGAAATATTTTTGAATTATTAGAATTAAAAATTATAAATAATTCATCTTACTTATGGTGTTAACAATTTTAAGGATATTTAAGTCACTTTGACAATAAATTCTATCCAAACACTTATCTACTTAATTTATAAGTATTTATTTTAAACTTTTAATCACTTAAGCTAAAAAGTTATTTTTTTAACTAATTATAAATTTCTTTTGAATTCTTGTAGGAAATTATTCACAAGCCTGCTGTCAAAATTTTCGCCACCTAACTAAATATGTGCACCAATAGTCATGATCTAAAATAGAGCAAAAAATCATGTTGTTCGAACTATATAACAATGTAGTATAAGAACCAATTACAACTTCACATAATGAAAACAAACATCTATGTACGTTTATATATATTGCAATAGTCTATTTAATTGAGATTAAAAGAAAATTACTATTATAATCTGCATACGGTTAATCATAAAGCTTTCTAATTTCTATCATTATTTTCTGAATTTACTCAACCTTTTGTACTCTTGTCTTCCACGCTTCTTCACAGTGCGCTTGAATTGTTATGGTCATTCTCCCTTGTTTAAACTACAAATGCACAAGTTGCACATACTATGAAATCTGATAAATGAGATTGTTTAGGCATTACTAGGAGCAGGAACCGTCAGTTCATAAATTGGTGCATCAGTTATAAGGAATTTTATGTAGAAATAAATAAAATAAAATCAATTGTATATGGATGTTATTATTAATGAAACATTAAGAGGAACAAATTAAATTACTATCAATACCACAAATTCGCTATTTTTCGAACGAAAGTTCCGATTGAAAAAAAGTAGTCGCAAATTTTCGACTACTTCAGTCGGAAAATTTACTTTTTTATTATTATTTTTTTATCAAATATTTTTTCGATACTCTTTGAGACTACAACAGTCAGAATATTTGACGGTAAATTCCATAAAATATATATACCGACTGTTGTAGTCGAAAATATAAATAATTAAATAAATATATTAATAAATATATAATCAGTACCAATGTATTTTTGATCACTGTAGTCGGAAATATAAGTAATTAAATAAATAAATTAATAAATATATATTTTCGATCACTGTAGTCGGAAATACTAATAGCTAAATTAATATATAACTAAATATATAATCATAGCAAATTAAATAATTATTTAAATAAATTATTACCAATATATTTTGGACCACTGTAATCGAAAAAATAAATAATCAAATAAATAAATTATTAAATATATATTTTCGACCACTGTAGTCAAAAATATAAATAATCAAATAAATAAATTATTAAATATATTTCCAACCACTGTAGCTGAAAATATAAATAATCAAATAAATAAATTATTAAATATATATTTCCGACCACTGTAGTCGAAAATATATTTAAATAAATTATTACCAATATATTTTCGACTACTATAGTCAAAAAATAAATAATCAAATAAATAAATTATTAAATATATTTTCGAACAATGTAGTCGGAAATATAAATAATCAAATAAATAAATTATTAGCTATATATTTCCGATCACTATAGTCAGAAATACTAATAGCTAAATAAATATATGACTAAATATATAATCATATCCTTACATAAATTAAATAATTATTTAAATAAATTATTACCATGGTACTTCTGACCATTTTAGTCAAAAATATAAATAATCAAATAAATAAATCATTAAATATATATTTTTGACTACTGTAGTCGAAAATAATAATATCTAAATAAATATATGAATAAATCTATAATCATACCTTTATATAGAAAATTACTAAATAATTAAATATAATAAAAATATTTTCGACTATTGTAATAAGAAATATTATAAATAATTAAATATATTAAATTTCTATTCGACGGAAGTAGTCGAAAATCTATATTTAATTATTTAATAATATATATAAGATATAAAATAAACATATCAACACTTTCCAATACCCTGGAAATTATATTTAATTATTTAATAATGTATATAAGATATAAAATAAACATATCAACATTTCTCTCACTGCCGTCTCTTTCTAAACCCTAGAAATTGGCAGTATCTCTTCACTCTACGTTGTCTCTCTCAAAAATATATAATCAAACCAATACCTTACAGCCCCTCTGTCTAAACCCTAGTTCACAATCTCAGACAAAAAATACCACAACTCGACGATTTGAAGGCAACAGCGACTTGGTGGTGACGACGATGACGACTTGGTAGTGACGGCGACGGCGAGTTAGAGGTTTGTTGTCTTTCTTCTATATTAGAACCTCTTTTTTATAAATGATTAAAATTATTTTTATGTATATAGTAAGTGTTGAGCCCTCTACAACTAATTCTTTTTGAAATATTGAATCCTTTTAATTGAAATTTTGGGTTGATAAGAAAATTGATTTTGTTCTTAGCGTCGTTTCAGTCCTTAGTTATGTCATTTATGAATTTACTAGACTGGTTGTTATATGTACTGGAGTTGGAGTAAAATGTGTTGGATAGCTTAAAAGTAGAAGTTGTCCTACATGATTGTTGTTCTCTGTTACAGGACTTGACTGAGTGATATCTTAGTTTTCAGATATTGTTTTCCATTAGTAAGTCAATAGCTAGGTTTATCTGGTGTGTTTACAAATTGGATGGTTCTGTTTTTGTGGAAGTTCTAGTCGATCTTGGTTCTTTTTGTATGAGTGACCTTGTTTGAGAGTTGTAAGATGATATACTGTTGGTCGTGAATGGTATAAAGTTGTTGCTAACATTTACTAAGCTAGTGATAATATTTCAATGGAAAGCCAATGAAGTTGATTATCCATAGTGAAAGAATAAAAGAGGTTCAACAAATCAACACTTTTTTTTAGAAGGGCTACAATCATCAATTTTGAATTTTTTTTAACTGATATTTTAAGATGGCTCTATCAATGTATGAACGATATCCTAGTCATATATATAAGTTTCATCGGAAATGGCTTTAAGCAGAATTCTATGTGTATCTATATTGAGTATCCGTTTCCTTACATTTCTTGATAATATTGCATACTATGTACTTATTCCACTTAAGTATACGTTTCTTGAGTATCCGTTTCCCTACTTTTTGTTAAAAACAACAATTTTCATTGTTACAAAGGTAGACATCTCAAAATAATCTACATGTTCAAGGTCAAATGTATATTTATTAGAGTCCTTTCTTGTTTCATATCACAGCTGATAATTTTCCCTTTTCGATTTAGATCCAAAAGTGACTAGAAGTAAGTTGGAACTGACTCTTGGAGCAGGTACTTAGATATCCATTAACATCATCTTTCTTTTGTATATCATTTGAATTTTCTTTTTCATTGGGGTAAATGTTCAAAACATAGCCATAATGATAAAGGATGATGGAGAGACAAGTATATTAGGTTTCATAAATGTATGGAAAGTGGAGTTGAGATTGTGATGTTTTTTTCTTTTTTATTTTTTGGATAACCTGTGATTATTGATTTCCTTCCAGTTTGTGGTGGAGTATTAAGTGGTGATAACTTGTTTAGCTATCTGGTTTTACAAAAAGAGAAAACTTAGTCCATCCCACTTCCTCTCACAAAGAAATTCTTGTACATTTTTAGACATGATGTTGAGGGAGGCAGCATATACTTTCATGTCCCATTCTTCTCTTATACAGAACTTGAAGAAACCACGGATGTTTTAGTTCCTCTAGAGTACTTGGAGATGGGGGTTTTGGAACTGTTTACTATGGTGAGTAACTTCCTAATCCAACTGAGCTATACATCAACTATTTCTTCATGTGCCTAATTCTTGTTCATCAATGAACAGGAAAACTTAAGGATAGAAGAGAAGCTGCTGTACAGCGCCTCTACGAGCATAACTGCAAGCAAATGGAGCAGTTTGTAAATGAAATTGAGATCCTTACCAGACTGAGGCACATTAATCTTGTCACTCTCTATGGCTGCACTTCAAGGTGCAACCATGACTACTCCTTGTCTACGAATACATTCCGAACGGAACTCTTGCTGATCACCTCCAGGTGACAGAGTGAAGGATCGATCACTCACGTGGCCAGTCTGCATGAACATTGCCATAGAAACTGCTGGTGCATTGGCATACTTGCGTGCTTCTGACGTAATACATTGTGATATCAAGACTAACAACATACTCCTTGATCACAACTTTAGTGTTAAAGTTGCAGATTTTGGGATTTCAAGGCTCTTCCCTAATTATGTCTCACAACATACTCCTAGTTCTTGTTCTTGTTTTTGGTTGTGACATTTAGATGTTTAATCTATTTGATTTGATATTTGTTTTGGATGTTTTAAAGTGGTTGTATTTATAAATTTTTGTCTGTGTTTGATCCTATTATTAAAAATACATTAGTTATGTTGTTTATAATCTGAGAGCAGTATAAGCTAATGCAAGATTTAATTATATAATTACTGGGTGAATATTTTTATTAAAATTCTGGTAAAAGTGGTCAGAAGAATAATTATTAAATAAATATTTATTAGCTTTTTGACTATAGTAATCGGAATAATAATAATTATTAAATAATTATTTATTAATTTTCCAACTACAGTAGTCGGAATAATTATAACTATTAAATAGTTATTTATTAATTTTGTGACTACAATAGTCAGAATAATTATAATTATTAAACAATTATTTATTTAACTTTCTGACTATAGTAGTCATAATAATTATAAAATTTAACATACCTATTTATTAAATTTTCGACTAGAGTAGTCGGAATATTTATAATTATTAAATAAATATTTATTAAATTTCCAACTATGTTTTCGATAGTTGTCGGAATTTTTTAACTACAGTAGTTGAAAATATTTTTCTTACAAGTTATATTCTGACTATCATAAAATAGTTGGAAAGTAGTCAAAACTACATTATTTTTCAACCATATTCTGATTACATCAGCCATCGGAAAAATGATGATTTCTAGTAGTGTATTGGATACTAAATTTTATTACCTTATAATTGAGAATTCAAGATATACATAAAGCATTAAAAAATATGAACAAATAGAGGAATAGATTGACATATTTATTCTTCTACAGTGACTGTTGAGCTTTTAAATAAATAATTAAGAGAATGTGATCCATAAGTAACTTTAGAGTTCGTTTGGTAGAGTGTATGAGAATAATATAAAATATGGTGTGTTAGTAATGCTTGTGTTAGCTATATTCGTATGTTTCTTAAACAGTATTTGGTTTGGTGTATTAAAAATAATATGAATTAAATAATTTCTAAAAATAAAAAAATTACAAAAATATCTTTCATATATATGTTGGAAAGGATGTAAATTATTTTTTAGGGATAATAGTGTCTTTAATCATGTTAATGCATGTATTGGATCCATTGCATTACTAATACCATGGATTTTAAGGTATTAATAATACACACCTCAATACACAATAGAGTGTATAACTAATGCAAACATTAGTTATACATAGGGTGCAAAAGTATGACAAACAAGGTATTAGTAATAGACATTAAACTAATGCATGAATTAATTTTTTAATACACTCTACCAAAAGACCCCTAGGTTTTATGATACAGTATATTATATAAGTACCAATAATTAAGAAAAATGTTAAAAAGTTGAGAAAAAAGATCAATATTTTACCTAGATTGAAAGACGTTTGATTGATTGTTACACAATTTATTTTCATAAAACTCACAGTTTCGAAATAGGAAAAATTATAGAAAGTAACATATCTAAGACAATAATTACAATAAATAGCAACATTTTTGCAAAATTACTGTAATGACCTAAAAATTTGATGAAATGTGTGAAATTTATTATTTTATGTGATTTGACTATTTTGCCCCTCCCCATAGCTGCATTATGGTATTTTTTGGGGTGTGGAACTGATTGACATGATTTCTGATGCATTTTGGTATCATTTATGTAATATTGTGATTTTTGATGGCTCCGAGGACCTTATTTTGGTCTTATGTGGATATCTTTAGATTCGTGTGACGGATAATCAAACGGACTGCACCAACAACTCTAAAATATCAATTTTAGGCTAGGTAGACCTTTGGTTCGTATCCCGGTGCACCCGAGCTTATTTCGACCTATTGATCGAAAAGTTGAAAAATTAAAAATTTGGGTATAGGATCCACATTTGGTCAAAACAAGCTTGGATGGAAAATCCGACTTTGCTAGCAGATCCATAATATCGATTTTAGGGTGTTAGCATATTTGTTATGATTTTACGGTTTTTAAATCTAATTTCGATCCTCGGTTTGGAAAATTATGATTTTGGGGGTCAACTTTGTGAAAACAATTTTTTTTTGAAAATTTGATATTGCCATCGCGTCTGAAACATTGAATTTAGTACGATTGCATAGTTTGTTTTCATGTATCGGACTCCGAACGAATTTCGGGCACCCCGTCGAAGTCCGATCGACCAAAGAAAAAATAGCTATTGTAGAAAATCTGCAATAAATAGCAGATTTTCACCTCTTTTTGACCCATTTGCTCATTTTCATCTTGACTCTTGTGAGTTAAACCCTAAAATAGTGTGGGAGCTTAAAATTAAAGTTTGTGAGAGTTTGGGAAGCTAGATTAACACCCATTTCTTGATTTTGTTACGAATTTAAGGTAAGGATTCACCTTTTTCTTAGTAATTTCTTGATTAATTTCTCAAAACCCCAAAAATCTTAGAGCTTGATTTTAAACTTCAATTTCACTTGAATAGTATTTTTATCTTATAATTTCTAATTTTCATCAGTTTAACCCTTAAAACAACTCCGATTCTTGTTTTTAATCCGGATTTGAAAGATTTTTGCCCGGTAAAGCTTAGAAATAGTTTTTCTTAAATTTGAACCTCGTTTTTGACTCAATTTGACTTGGATTTTCAGATGTAGATTTCTTAAAATATAGGAAACATGTTTTTGAAGTAAAGGTTTAATTTTGCCCTTCTTTTTTGAAAACTCGTTTCAGGGGTCCATTTTGACCCCGAACCAAAAGTAGTCAATATGGGCATCGTTGGTTTTGTTTTGAAACGTATATTCCACATTTGATGTTTTTAGTAGAGTTTGATATTTTTCATGAAAAGTATGATTGTGGGTTCTAAGTGTAGCGGATCAGTTTCGGCTTTTAAGGTAGGTTATGGCTTAAATCTTTCAGACTGGGCTGGGTAGTAAATGATGATACAAAATGCATGTTAAGGGTGAGAAATAATTATAAAAAATGAATATTTATGTTTTGTGCCCGTGTGGGGGCCTATATGTGATGTAATTGTCAAAATTGAGTTATTATGTGATATGTGTAACCATAAGGGGTCCTATGTGATATTAATAATATTGAATACATATGAATAATTGTATTGTGTTGGTAATATTCTTAATATGGTACCATTGATGTATTTTTATTATATTCATACTTTATTTGGCATATGAGACATGTGAAAATTCGTAGATGAAACTGAAATAATGAGTAGATATTGACTCACATGATTGTGGAAATATATCATTGTGGTTGGTTTTGAAAATACTCATCGTTGTGAGCATTACATCCTCATATAACGCTCATTCATGAAACATTAGTACTAGCGTGACAACATCTGAGAAACACTGACAACATTTTTTTAAACCCCCTTCCCCCGAGGGATGTGTCAGGGAGGAGATATTGTAACACCTTATAAAACCCTTTCCGAGGGATGTGCCATAAAGGAGATATGAGATATGGGGATTGTAAATGGGTTGACAAACCCCCCATGGGTCCTATGTTGGGAGGCTTACCTCCGTAGGTGTCTACGGGGATTGTGCGACAATCCCAGAGGTTGCGCGACGACCTCGTACATCATCATTATCATCATAATATACATTGCACTTACTTTATTGTGTTATGTTGTGTTGTATTTCCATATTGACTTGCCATCTATGTATTTATCGTATTTTCTTTTACTTGTATTTAATGATCTTGTATATGCATGTTCCCCCTTGTTTTTCTTATATGTGATATAATATGTACTTTTGTTCTATCTTGGTGTAAAGTTACAATATATGTGAGATACATTAGAACTGTTAGTGCAAGCGGAGTGGGATACCGTTGTGGGATATTTTTTGATTGCAGGTGACGTGCCCTTAGTGTATATTTTGTATGCTTTATATAATACTTTGCTTGATCGGCCTATGATACCTACTAAGTACAAGTTGACCGTACTCATGCCTACTGCGCTCTTTCGGTGCAGGTCCTAGCTCGAGTGCACCTCAACTTGCTTGACTTAGACGTTTGTTGAAGCTTCCAAGGTAGCGGTTGGACATTCATGTGTCCGAAGTTCACCTCTATCTTTCTATAGTAGTTATGTCTTTATTAGTATTCGGAGACAAATATTATTCCTTTATGGTTATTTTTCTAATATATCTGACTTTTGGGTTGTATTAGTAGTTCTTACACTATTGACATCTGGTTTTGGGCATGATTGGTATTTTGGATAAGTTCTTTCTGCATTGTTATGATTACTTATATGGTTCAGCTTCATTCTAGAAGCCTTACCTTGGGATATTTCTATTATTCTTTTTCTTTTATTGTATTGATTTGGGTGACAGGCTTACTTGTCAAGTTAAACCATGATAAGTGCCATCATGATCTTTATTTTTAGGTCGTGACAAATTCGTGTCAGTCCAGCCAGGTTTTATTAGTCTCAACTGTGTAAGAGTGGGATGTCTAATTGAGTCTCGTGGATTAGTATGTAGACGTCCATATCTATCTTTGAGAGGCTATAAAATGTCTTTAGGAAAATTTTTCTTATTTTATTCCTTACCGTGCGAAGTTCTTTCATATGTTGTGTTCTGAGTTATGTTTCTCTCTTTTTGCAAATGGTGTTGACTAGGTCCCACAAGAGTAGTGATGCAGAGCCTTCACCTAGAGGGCGAGCCTCGAGTCGTGGATGAACTCGAGAGAGGGGACAACCATGTGGTGCAGCCCCGTCTAGGAGAAGTGCTAGAGGGCTCTCCCCTGAGCCTCATGTTGAGTAGGTTAGAGGTGTGGGTCCTACTCTAGTTCTTCAGAGTTTGTCTTTCCTAGTATTGAAGGGATTGTTAGTTTATTTGCTGACCCATTTAAAAGGTTCTTCTTTGGTTATGTCGGGTGTTCCTCCAGTTAAGAGTGCGTATCCTTCTGTTACACCTGTTTCTAGTTTAGGTACTCCTCAGACCCCGAGTCCCATTCCACGTTCAGTGCTGACATCTGACTATGGGGTTCTGAGATTAAAAGCTCAACCATCATCTATGTTACCTCCTCAGATGGGATCATAGCGTGCCAAATTTACCATGTCTCCTCTCATGGCTAGTGCAGTGATATCTTTTGAGTATTAAAAGAGGTTTGAGAGGCTTACACGGTTGGGTCCTCCTAGATTTGGTGGTGTAGTGGGCGAGGATGCCTACGAGTTTTTGATTGATTACAGAGAGAAGTTGCATAATTTAGGTTTAGTTGAGTCCTATAGAGTTGCTAATATATATTATCAGTTGAAAGATGCGGTGAGAGATTGGTGGAGGTCGCTTATCAGTTATAAACCCTGTGATTCTCCCGAGATAACTTGGGATTAGTTCGCTGAGGCTTTTCTTGAGAGATTTATTCCTTTTCATTTGACAGACCATATGCAGAACGAGTTTGATCATTTGGAGCAGGGCTCTATGTCAGTTGCTGAGTATGAGGCATGCTTTTATGCCCTTACAGATATTTCTATGATAGCATTTCCACCGAGTCTAAGAAGATTAGAAAGTTTGTGAAGAGTTTGGATATCTTTCTTTAGTTGGCTACGTCTTAGATGGTTATGTTTAGGGCTTCTTTTCAAAGTATTGTGGATTATGCTAAGATGATAGAGGTATTCTTAGTGCATCTCAGGGAGGTGCCAAGAAGGTGCGATGTTTTGGTGAGTGCACGAGTTAGACCTCTTGACACAGCGATTTTAGTGGTTCTTGTGGATACCATGGTAGGCACATGCAGGCAGCTTTACAAAGTTCAAGGGGTGGATCTTTTAGTTCAGCAATTTAGGGTGGCTGTTCGGGCCTAATTCCACCTTCTTCTGTTGAGACTGGTCATAGAAGTTGCTATATGTGTGATGAGATTGGCCATGTGGCTAAGGACTATCCCCGCCGAGTGGTTTGGAATAATTCTATTCCAGCTATAAGGGGTAGGGGTACTACCAGAGGTACGAGGGGCAGAGGTAGTGGAGCTTGAGGGGGTGGTCATAGGGCCACCCAGGCAGTGGATGGTCGTGGGACCACCCAAGAAGTTAACGGTCGTGGTCAGTGTTATACTATACCAGCTAGACCTGAGGCAGAGGCTTCTAATGCTGTGATTACAGGTATCATCCCCATTTGTTTCAAACCTGCATCTGTATTATTTGATCCCAGATTAACTTTCTTCTATGTGTTTGTATATTTTGCTTTAAGTTTTGATTCTATTAGCGAGCCTCTTGCCATGCCTATTCGTGTATCTACCCTGTTAGGTGATTTTTTAGTGGTGGATCAGGCGCATCGATCTTGTGTTGTGACTTTTTACGGGCGTGAGACTTTAGTAGATGTGCTTGTATTAGATATGGTCGATGTTATTTTCGGCATGGATTGGTTGGATCCTTATCATGATATCTTAGATTGCTTTGCTAAGACCGTGACTTTAGCTTCACCGGGTATGCCAAGGCTATCTTGGAAGGGTACACTTCATTTGGATATCTTATGTTCAGGCTCATAAATTGATTGAGAGGGGATGTTTGTCTTACTTGACTTATATTCATGAAACTAGTGTTGTTTTGCCTCCTTCCTTAGATTTTGTCCATGTTGTTCCTGAGTTTGTGGATGTATTCCCTACAGACTTTCGTCGTACGCCTTCGGATCAAGATATTAATTGCATTATTGATGTTGAGCCAGGCACCAAGCCCATTTCTATTCCTCCTTATTGGATGGCCCCAACAGAGTTGAAGGAACTGAAGGATCAGTTGCAGGAGTTATTGGATAAGGGATTTATCCAACTCAGTGTTTCATTTTGGGGTACACCTATCTTGTTTATGAAGAAAAAAATGGGTCTATGTGGATGTGTTTTGATTATCGGTAGTTGAATATGGTGACGGTTAAGAATAAGTATTCATTTTCTCGCATCGATGATTTATTTGATCAGCTTCAGGGCATTTTTTTTCAAAGATTGATTTGAGGTCCGGTCATCACCAGTTGAGGATTAGAGCTTCGGATATTCAAAAAATAACTTTTCAGACTCGATATGATCGTTATGAGTTCTTGGTAAAGTTCTTTGGGTTGACCAATGCCCCTGTCGCGTTCATGGAGTTGATGAATCGGGTGTTTTGATCATATCTTGACTCCTTTATTATTGTATTTATAGATGATATCTTGGTATCTTCCAAGAGTGAGGTTGAGCATGAAGAGCATTTGCATATTGTGCTTTAGAGATTAAGGGATGAAAAGTTGTATGCTAAGTTCTCTAAGTGCAAGTTTTGATTGGAATTTCTTTCTTTCTTGGGTCATGTGATGACTAAGGAAGGTATTATGATTGATCTAGCCAAGGTTGTAGCGGTTCGTAATTGGGCTAGACCTATTGCACCCCTCGAGATTCGAAGTTTTGTTGGCTTGGCCAGGACTTATCGGTGTTTTATTGAGGGTTTTTCATCTATTACAGCTCCATTGACCAAGTTGATCCAGAAGAAGATTTCTTTTCAGTGGTCCAATGCTTGTGAGGTAAGCTTTCAAAAGATCAAGGATTTGTTGATTTCCTCTCCTATATTGGCTTTTCCCAAAGAGGGCATGGGCTTTACTATCTTTTGTGATGCTTTAGGTGTTGGGTTAGGTGCAGTGTTGATTTAAGAAGGCAAGGTAATTGCGTATGCGTCTCGTCAGTTGAAGCCTCATGAAAGGAATTATCCTACCCATAATTTGGAGTTGTGTGCAGTTGTGTTTGCCTTAAAGTTGTGGAGGCACAACTTGTATGGAGTTCGCTGTGAGATCTTCTTAGATCATCGTAGCCTTCAGTACTTCTTCACCCGGTGAGATCTTAATATGAGGCAGCGCCGTTGTCTTAAGTTGCTTAAAGATTATGACTTGACTATTCTTTACCATCCGGGAAAGGCTAATATGGTTGCGGATGCCTTGATCTGAAAGTCGACTAGCATGGGTAAATTGGAAAGCAAATGCACTAATAATCCCTCCAATACTGGGGCAGACAAACTCTAAAGAACTGGAGTAGGACCTATACCTCCAACCTGCTCAATATGAGGCTCAGGGAAGAGTTCCCTAGCACTCCTCCTAGATGGGGATGCACCATGGGGCCATCCCCTCCCTTGAGTTCATCCATGACTCAAGGCTCGCCCTCTAGGTGAAGGCTCTGCATCACTACTCTCGCGGGACCTAGTTAACACCATCTGCATAAATAGAGAAACATAACTCATAGCATAACATATGAAAGAACTTCTCATGGTAAGGAATAAAAATAAGAAAAGTTTCCTAAAGACATCCTATAGATTCTCAAAGATAGATACAGACATCTATGTACCGATCCACGAGACTCTACTAGACATCCCATTCTTACTCAGTTGAGACCAATGAAACCTGGCAGCACTGATACCAATTTGTCATGACCCAAAATTAAAGGTCATGATGGCACTTATCGTGATATACCTTGAAAAGTAAGCCTATCACCCAAACTGGTACAAAAAAAGAAAAAGAGTAATAGAAATATCCTAAGGTAAAGCTTCTAGAATGAAGCCGAACCATATAAGTAATCATAACAATGTGGACAGAACTTATCCAAAATACCAATCATGTCCAAAACCAGGGATCACAACCTGCCAAATTTACCATACCTCCTGTCATGGCCAGTGCAGTGATGTCTTCTAAAGATTAGAAGAGGTTTGAGAGGTTTACTCAGTTGGGCCCTCCCAGATTTAGTAGTGCAGTGGGCGAGGATGCCTATGAGTTTTTGATTGATTGATGAGAGAAGTTGCATAATTTAAGTTTGGTCTAGTCTTATAGAGTTACTTATATATCTTATCAGTTGAAAGATTCGGTGGGAGATTGGTGAAGGTAGCTTGTTAGTTATAGACCCCGTGATTCTCCCAAGATGACTTGGGATCAGTTCGCTGAGGCTTTTCTTAAGAGATTTGTGCTTTCAATTTGAGAGACCGTATGCAGAATGAGTTTGATCATTTAGAGTAGGGCTCCATGTCAGTTTCTGAGTATGAGGCACGTTTCCATTCCCTTTCCATATATTCCTAAGATAGCATTTACACTAAGTCTAAGAAGATTCAAAAGTTTGTAAAGGGTTTGAATGTCTCCCTTCAGTTGGCTACATCTCAGATGGTAGTGTTTAGGGCTTCTTTTCAGAGTATTATGGATCATGTTAAGATTATAGCAGGTATTCTTAGTGCATCTTAGGTAGGCGCCAAGAAGGCACGACATTTTGGTTAGTTCAGGAGTCAGATCTCTTGAGATAGTGATTTTAGTGGTTTTTGTGGATACTTTGGTAGGATAGTGCAGGAAGCTATATAGAGTTCAGGTGGTAGATCTTCTAGTTCAGCAGTTTAGAGTGGCCTTTCAGTCTTAGTTCCACCTTCTTCTATTGAGACTGGTTGTAAAAGTGTTTATATGTGTGATGAGATTAGCCATGTGGCCAAGGACTGTCCTTGTTGAGTGGTTCGGGCTACTCCTATTCTAGCTATGAGGGGTATGGGTGCTACCGGAGGTGCAAGGGGCAGAGGTAGTGGAGCTCGAGGGGGTGTTCATGGAGCCACCTAGGAGTGGATGGTCGTGGGACCACCCAAGCGGTTAGTGGTCGTGGTCAGTGTTATGCTACACTAGCCAGACCTGAGGCAGAGACTTCTGATACTGTGATTACAGGTATCGTCCCCGTTTGTTCAAGACCTGCATCTCTATTATTTGATCCTGGATTGACTTTCTCCTATGTGTCTGTATATTTTACATAGGGTTTTGATTCTATTAGCGAGTCTCTTTCTATGCCTATTTGTGTATCTACCTCGATAGGTGATTCTTTAGTGGTGGATTGGGCGCATAGATCTTATGTTATGACTTTTTCCAGTCATGAGACTTTGGTATATTTGCTTGTATTAGATATTGTTGATGTTATTTTAGGCATGGATTGGTTGGCTCCTTATTATGCTGTCTTAGGTTTCTTTGCTAAGATCGTGACTTTAGCTTCGCTAGGTGTGCCAAGGAAAGCTTATAAAGGTACATTTCATTCGGGTCCTAAGAGGATTATAACTTATGTTAAGGCTCGTAAATTATTTGAGAGGGGATGCTTATCTTACTTAGCCTATATTCATGACATCCGTGTTATTTTGCCTACTTTCATAGATTCTGTCCGTGTTGTCCATGAGTTTGTGGATGTATTCCCTATGGACTTGCCTAGTATGCCTCCGAATAGAGATATTAATTTCAGTATTGATGTTGAGCTGGGCACCAATCCCATTTCTATTCCTCCTTATAGGATGGCCCCAATAGAGTTGAAGGAACTGAAGGATCAGTTGCAGGAGTTGTTGGATAAGGGATTTATCCAACCTAGTGTTTCACTTTGTAGTGCACCTGTCTTGTTTGTGAAGAAACAAAATGGGTCTATGTGGATTTGTTTTGATTATCGGCGTTGAATAAGGTGACGGTTAAGAATAAGTATCCACTTTCTTGCATTAATGATTTATTTGATTAGCTTTTGGGTGCTGCGGTGTTTTTGAAGATTGATTTGAGATTCGGTTATCACCAGTTGAGGATTAGAGCTTTTAATATTCCAAAAATAACTTTTCAAACTTGATATGGTCATTATGAGTTCTTGGTTATGTTCTTTGGGTTGACCAATGCCCCTGCCGCGTTCATGGAGTTGATGAATCAGGTTTTACAATCGTATCTTGACTCTTTTATTTTCGTATTTATAGATGATATCTTAGTGTATTCCAAGAGTGAGGTTGAGCAGGAGGAGTATTTGCGTATTTAGCTTTAGAGACTGAGGGATGAGGAGTTGTATACTAAGTTCTCTAAGTTTGAGTTTTGGTTTGAATTTGTTTCTTTCTTGGGTCATGTGATGACTAAGGAAGGTATTATGATTGATCTAGCGAAAGTTGCAGCTGTTAGTGATTGGGATAGACCTTCTTCGCCCACCGAGATTCAAAGTTTTGTTGGCTTGACTGGGTATTATCAATGTTTTGTTAAGGTTTTTTCATCCATTACAGCTCCATTAACCAAGTTGACCCAGAAGAAGATTTCTTTTCAGTGGTCCAATGCTTGTGAGGCGAGCTTTCAAAAGCTCAAGGATTTGTTGACTTCAGCTCCTATATTGGCTTTGCCTAAGGAGGGCGTAGGCTTTACTATCTTTCGTAATGCTTTAGGTGTTGAGTTAGATGTTGTGTTAATGCAGGAGGGCAAGGTAATTGCGTATGCATCTCTTCAGTTGAAGCCTCATGAGAGGAATTATCCTACCCATGATTTGGAGTTGTGCGCAGTTGTATTTGCCTTAAAGCTGTGGAGGCACTACTTGTATGGAGTTCGTTGTGAGATCTTCTAAGATCATCATAGCCTTTATTACTTCTTCACCCAGTCAAATTTTAATATTAGGCAGCGCCGTTGGCTTGAGTTGCTGAAAGATTATAACTTGACTATTCTCTACCATCCAGGATAGTTTAATGTGGTTGCGGATGCCTTGAGATGAAAGTTGACTACATGGATAAATGGGTCAGCAAACGAACTAATAATTCCTCCAATACTGCGGTAGATGAACTTTGAAGAACTAGAGTATGACCCACACCTCCAACCTAAGTATGACCCAACCTCCGACCTGCTCAATATGAGGCTCAGGGGAGAGTCCCCTAGCACTCCTCCAAGATGGGGTTGCACCATGGGGCCGTCTCCTTCTTCTAGTTCATCCACGACTCGAGGCTTGCCCTCTAGGTGAAGGCTCTGCATCACTACTCTCGCGGGACCTATTTAACACCATCTGCACAAAGAGTGAAACATAACTCATAACACAACATATGAAAGAACTTCGGACGGTAAGGAATAAAAATAAGAAAAGTTTCCTAAAGACATCCTATAGCTTCTCAAAGATAGATATGGACGTTTACGTACCGATCTATGAGACACTATTAGACATCCCACCCTTACACTGTTGAGACCAATGAAACCTGGCAGCACTGATACCAATTTGTCATGACCCAAAAATGAAGGTCATGATGGCACTTATTGCGACATACCTTGACAAGTAAGCCTATCACCCAAACCAATACAAAAAAAAAAAGAATAATAGAAATATCCTAAGGTAAGGCTTCTAGAATAAAGATGAACCATATAAGTAATCATAACAATGCGTAAAGAACTTATCCAAAATACCAATTATGCCCAAAACTAGGGATCAAAGTCTGCCAAATTTACCAGGCCTCCTCTCATGGCCAGTGCAGTGATGTTTTCTGAGGATCAGAAGAGGTTTGAGAGTTTTACTCAGTTGAGTCCTCCCAGATTTGGTGGTGCAGTGGGCAAGGATGCCTACAAGTTTCTGATTGATTGCTGAGAGAAGTTGCACAATTTGGGTTCAGTTGAGTCCGATGGAGTTGCTTATATATCTTATAAGTTGAATGATGCGGCGAGAGATTGGTGGAGGTCGCTTGTCAATTGTAGACTCCATGATTCTCCCAAGATGACTTGGGATCAATTCTCTAAGGCTTTTCTTGAGAGATTTATGCCTTTTAATTTGAGAGACCGTATGCAGGATGAGGCACGCTTCCATTCCCTTTCCATATATTCCTATGATTGCATTTCCACCGAGTTTGAGAAGATTTAAAAGCTTGTGAAGGGTTTGGATGTCTCCCTTTAGTTAGCTACTTCTCAGATGGTAGTGTTTGGGGCTTATTTTCAGAGTATTGTGGATCATGCTAAGATGATAGAGGGTATTCTTAGTCTATCTTAGGGAGGCGCCAAGAAAGTGTAATGTTTTGGTGAGTTCAAGAGTCAAATCTCTTGAGAAAGAAATTTTAGTGGTTCTTGTAGATACCATGGTAGGACAGTGCAGGAAGCTTTACAGAGATTGGGTGGTGGATTTTTTAGTTCAGCATTTTAGGGTGGCCGTTCGGGTTCAACTCCATCTTCTTCTATTTAGACTGGTCGTACAAATTACTATGTATGTGATGATATTGGCCATGTGGCCAAGGACTGTCCTCATCGAGTAGTTTGGGCTACTTCTATTCCAGCTATGAGGGGTAGGGTTCTACCAGAGGTGTGAAATGCATAGGTAGTAGAGCTCGAGGGGGTGGTCGTAGGGTTATGATATACCAGCCAGACCTGAGGCAGAGGCTTCTGATGCTGTGATCATAAGTATCATCCTCGTTTGTTTTAGACCTATATCTGTATTATTTAATTTCAGATTAAATTTCTCCTATATGTATGTATATTTAGCATCGGGTTTTGATTCTGTTAGCGAGCCTCTTACCATGCCTATTCGTGTATTTACCCCGGTAAGTGATTCTTTAGTGGTGGATTAGACGCATCGATCTTGTGTTGTGACTTTTGCTAGGCGTGTGACTTTGGTAGATTTGCTTGTATTAGATATGGTCGATGTTATTTTAGGCATGGATTGGTTGGCTCCTTATCATGCTGTCTTAGATTGCTTTGCTAGGACCGTGACTTTAGGTTCTCCAGGTATGCCAAGGATAGCTTGGAAGGGTACACTTTATTCGGGTCCTAAGAAGATTATATCTTATGTTCAGGCTCGTAAATTATTTGAGAGGGGATGTTTATCTTACTTGGCCTATATTTATGACACCAGTGTTGTTTTGCCTCCTTTCTTAGATTCTGTCCGTGTTGTCCATGAGTTTGTGGATGTATTCCCTATGGACCTTCCTAGTATGTCTCCGGATCGAGATATTGATTTCAGTATTGATGTTGAGCCGGGCACTAAGTCCATTTCTATACCTGCTTATAGGATGGCCCCAACAGAGTTGAAGGAACTGAAGGATCAGCTGCATGAGTTTTTGGATAAGGTATTTATCCGACCTAGTATTTCACTTTGGGGTGAGCTTGTCTTGTTTGTAAAGAAAAAGAATGGGTTTATATGGATGTGTTTTGATTATCGACAGTTGAATAAGGTGATGGTTAAGAATTATTATCAACTTTCTCGCATCGATGATTTATTTGATCAGCTTTAGGGTGCTGCGGTGTTCTTGATGATTGATTTGATGTTCGTTTATCACCAGTTGATGATTAGAGCTTTGGATATTCCAAAAATAACTTTTTAAACTCGATATGGTCATTATGAGTTCTTGGTCATGTTCTTTGGGTTGACCAATGCCCCTGCCGCATTCATGGAGTTGATGAATCGGGTGTTTGGATCTTATCTTGACTCCTTTATTATCGTATTTATAGATTATATCTTGGTGTATTCCAAGAGTGAGGTTGAGCATGATGAGCATTTGTGTAATGTGCTTTAGAGACTGAAGGATGAGAAGTTTCATGCTAAGTTCTCTAAGTGCGAGTTTTAGTTGGAATTTGTTTCTTTCTTGGGTTATGTGATGACTAAGTAAGGTATTACGATTGATCTAGCCAAGGTTGCAGTGGTTCGTAATTGGGCTAGACCTACTACACCCACTGAGATTTAAAGTTTTACTGGTTTGGTTGGGTATTATCGGTGTTTCGTTGAGGGTTTTTCATCCATTGCAGCTCCATTGACCAAGTTGACCCAGAAGAAGATTTCTTTTCAATGGTCCGATGCTTATAAGGCAAGCTTTCAAAAGCTCAAGGATTTATTGACTTCAACTCTTATATTGGCTTTGCCCAAGGAGTGTGTGGGCTTTACTATCTTTTGTGATGCTTCAAGTGTTGTGTTAGGTGTTGTGTTGATGCAAGAGTGCAAGGTAATTACGTATGCATCTCGTCAGTTAAAGCCTCATGAGAGGAATTATCCTACCCATGATTTGGAGTTATGCGCAGTTGTGTTTACCTTGAAGCTGTGGAGGCACAACTTGTATGGAGTCTGTTGTGATATCTTCTCAGAACTTCATAGCCTTCAGTACTTCTTCACTTAGTGAGATCTTAATATTAGGCAGCACCGTTGGCTTTAGTTGCTTAAATATTATGACTTGACTATTCTCTACCATTCGGGCAAGGCTAATGTAGTTGCGGATACCTTGAGCCAAAAGTCAACTAGCATGGGTAGCTTGGTGCATCTTTTGCCCAAGAAGAGGCTTTTTTCCTTAGAGGTTCAGTTTTTGGCTAACCATATGGTTAGGCTTGATATTTCGACACCAGGGTGTGTTTTGGCATTTATGAATGTTAAATCTTTTTTGATAGAGTAGATTCGAGCTCATTAGTTTGATAATGTTGGATTAAGGTAGATTCAAGATAAGGTATTGAGTGGGGAGAATAAGGAAGCCTCACTTAATTCAAATTGAGTTTTGCAGATTAGTGGTCGAGTTTGTGTGCCGAGAGTGGGTGACTGGATTAGATTGATCTTGGAGGAGGCCCTTTGTTCCAGATATTCTATCCATCTAGGTGTGTCTAAGATATATCGTGATTTGAGACAGCATTATTGGTGGGGTGGTATGAGGCGAGATGTAGCAGATTTTATGGCTCGTTGCCTATGTTGTCAGCAGGTGAAGGCTGAGCATATGAGGCCTGGTAGGTTGCTTCAGAGGTTACCCATTCCCGAGTGAAAGTGGGAACGGATCACCAAGGACTTTGTGACTAGTTTGCCTTGTACATCTCATGGTTTTGACATTGTTTGGGTCATCGTGGATCGATTGACAATGTCAGCTAATTTTATTTCAGTTCAAGTCTCATTCAGTGCTGAGAGGTTAGCCCATATCTACATTCGTGAGATTATGTGTCTGCATGGTGTGACGGTGTCCATTATTTTAGATCGAGGTTCTGTGTTCACATCTTACTTTTGGAAGACTTTTCTAGAAGAGTTGGGTACTCGAGTTGATCTTAGCACAATGTTTCACCCCCAGACTGATGGCCAGTCAGAGCGGCCTATCCAGGTTTTTGAGGATATGCTTCACGCATGCGTGATGGATTTTGGTGGCCAAAGCAACATTTGGCTTTAGCAGAGTTTGCATATAATAATAGCTACCATTCCAGTATTGATATGGCTCCTTTTGAGGCGTTGTATGGTAGGCGTTGTCGCTCTCAAGTAGGCTGGTTTGATGTTTCAAAGGTGAGACCTCAAGGTACAGACATGCTTCGCGAGTCTTTGGATAGAGTCTAGGTCCTTCAGGATAGATTAGAGTGGCTCAGAGTAGGCAGAAGTGCTATGTTGATCGTAGACTTCGTGCCTTGAGATTTGGTGTTGGTGATCATGTTTTCTTTCGAGTTTCACCCATAAAGGGTGTGATGAGGTTTGGGAAGAAGGGCCAGCTTAGCCCCAGGTATATTGGTCCATTTAAGATTCTTTGAACTATTGGTGATGAGGCTTATGAGTTGGTTTTTTCCCCTGATCTCTCTGTTGTTCATCCAATTTTTCATGTTTCTTCATCGCTATATTCCGAATTAGTCTCATATTATTTGTTGGGAGTCTGTTCAGCTAGATAAGCGGTTGTCATTTGTTGAGGAGCCAATCTCTATTTTGGCTAAGGATGTTAAGCGATTGTGCTCTAGAGTGATCCCTGTGGTTAAGGTCCAGTGGTGACATCGAACTGTAGATGAAGCTACTTGGGAGATCGAGTCCGATATGGGTAGTTCTTATCCCCAACTCTTTATTGATTCAGGTATTTCTTTTGCCTTAGTTCGAGGACGAACTGGATTTTTAGTGGTGGATGATGTAACGACCTAAAAATTTGATGAAATATGTAAAATTTGTGATTTTATATGATTTGACTGTTTTACTCCTTCCCGTAGTTGCATTATGGTATTTCTGGGGTGTGAGAGTTATTGACATGATTTTTGATGAATTTTGGTATCATTTATGCAATATTGTTGTTTTTGATAGCTTCGAGAGCCTTATTTTGGACTTATATGAATATCTTTTGATCCGTGCAACGTATGGCTGCCCCAGCAGCTGTGAAATATCGATTTAAGGCTAGGTAGACCTTTGATTCGGGTCCTGGTTCAGCCAAGCTCATTTCGACCTATTGATCGGAAAGTTGAAAAATTGAAAATTTGAGTGTGGGACCTATATTTGATTGAAACTACGTCGTATGAAAAATCCGACTTTGCCAACAGATCCAAAATGTTAATTTTAAGGTGTTAGCATATTTGGTATAAGTTTATGACTTTTAAATCTCATTTCGACCCTCGGTTTGAAAAATTATAATTTTGGATTTCGGGGGTCAACTTTGTGAAAACGATATTTTTTTGAAAATTTGATATTGCCATCACGTCTGGAACGTCAAATTTAGAATGGTTGCATAGTTCATTTGCATGTATCGGGCTCCGAATGAATTTTGGACACCCCGTCGAAGTCCAATCGACCAAAGAAAAAAATAGCTCTTGCAGAAAATCTGCAATAAATAGTAGATTTTCACCTCTTTTCCACCCATTTTTCTCATTTTCATCTTGCCTCTTGGGAGTTAGACCCTAAATAGTGTGGGAGCTTAAAATTAAAGTTTATGAGAGTTTAGGAAGCTAGATTAACACTAATTTCTTGGTTTTATTATGGATTTAAGGTAAGAATTCACCTTTTTTCTTAGTAATTTCTTGATTAATTTTTCAAAACTCCAAAAATCCTAGGGCTTGATTTTAAAGCCCAATTTCACTTCTTTTCACTTGAATAATATTTTTACCTTACAATTACTAGTTTTCATCAATTTAATCCTTAAAACAACTCCGATTCTTATTTTTAACCCGGATTTGAAAGATTATTATGCGGTAAAGCTTAGAAATAGTTTTTCTTCAATTTGAACCTCGTTTTTGACTCGATATAACTTGGACTTTTAGCTGTAGATTTCTAAAAATATGGAGAAGTTGTTTTTAAAGTAAATTTCTAATTTTGCCCTTTTTTTTGGAAATCCGTTCCAGGGGTCCATGTTGACACCGAATCAAAAGTAGTTAATATGAGTGTCATTGGTTTTGTTTTGACCCGTATATTCCATATTTGATGTTTTTAGTAGAGTTCAAGATTGTTCGTGAAAAGTAAGGTCGTGGGTTCGAAGTGTAGCAGACCGGTTTCGGCTTTTGAGGTAGGTTATGGATTAACTCTTTCAGACTGAGCTGAGTAGTAAATAATGATACAAAATGCATGTTAAGGAAGAGAAATAATCATGAAAAATAGATATTTATGTATTGTGCCCGTGTGGGAACCTATATGTGATGTAATTATTGAAATTGAGTTATTATGTGATATGTGTGACTGTGTGGGGTCCTATAAGATATTAATAGCCTTGAATACATGTGAATAGTTGTATTGTGTTGTTAATATGCTTAATAAGGTACCATTGGTATATTGTGACTATATTCTTACTTTATTTGGCATATGAGACGTGTGGAAATTTATGGATGGAACTGAAATAATGAGTGGATATTGACTCACATGGTTGTGGAATTATATCATTGTGGTAGGTTGTGAAAATACTCATCGTGATTGATTGTGAGCATTACATCCTCATATCATACTCATTTAGGAAACATTGATACCACCGTGACAATATCTGAGAAACATTGGCGTCACCTTTTTAAAACCCTTTCCGTGGGATGTGCCGGGGTGGAGATATTGTAACACCTTATAAAACCCTTTTTGAGGGATGAGCCGAAAAGAAGATATGAGATATGTGGATTTTATACAGGTTGAAAAGCCTCCCATGGGTCCTGCGTTGGGAGGCTTGCCTCCGTAGTTGTATTCGGGGATTGTACGACGATCCTAAAGGTTGTGCGACGACCTCGTGCATCCTCATCATATACGTTGCACTTACTTTATTGTGTTATGTTATGTTGTATTGTCATATTGACTTGTCATCTATATATTTATCGTATTTTATTTTACTTGTATTTGATGATCTCGTATATGCATGTCCCCCTTTGTTCTTCTTATATGTGATATACTTTTGTCCTATCTTGGTGTGATGTTGCAATATATGTGAGATATATTAGAACTGTTAGTGCAAGGGGTGTGGGCTACCGTTGTAGGACATTTTCTGATTGTAGGTGATGTGCCCTTAGTGTATATTTTGTATGCTTTATTTACTACTTTGCTTGGTCGTTCTATGATACCTACTGAGTACAAGTGGACCATACTCATGCCTACTGTACCCTTTCGGTGCAGGTCCTATCTTGAGTGCGCCTCAGCTTAATTGACTTAGGCGATTATTGGAGCTTTCAAGGTAGCGGTCGGACATTCATACGTCCGAAGTTCATGTCTATCTTTCTACAGTAGTTATGTATTTATTAGTATTGGAGACAAATATTATTCCTTTATGGTTATTTTTCTGTTGTATTTGACTCTTGGATTGTATTAGTACTGTAGAAAGATAGAGGTGAACTTCAAATGTATAAATGTCCAACCACTACCGTAGAAGCTCCAACAATCGCTCGAGTCAATCAAGCTGAGGCGCACTAGAGCTAGGACCTGCTCCGAAAGGGCATAGTAGGCATGAGTATGGTCCACTTGTACTAAGTAGGTATCATAGGCCGACCAAGTAAAGTAGTTAACAAGACATACAAAATTTACACTAAGGGTACATCACCTACAATAAGAAAATGTCCTACAATGGTAGCCCACACCCCTTACACTAACAGTTCTAATATATCTCACATATATTGCAACATCACACCAAGATAGAACAAAAGTATGTATTATATCATATATAGGAAGAACAAAGGGAACATGCATTTACAAGATCATCAAATACAAGTAAAACAAGATACGATAAATATATTGATAACAAGTCAATACGGCAATACAACACAACATAACACAATAAGTAAGTGCAATGTATATGATAATGATGATGATGATGATAATGCATGAGGTCGTCACACAACCTTCAAAATCGATGCACAATCCCCATATACACCTACGGAGGCAAGACTCCCAACGCAGGACCCATGGGGGGTTCGTCAACCCGTATACAATCCATATATCACATATCTCTTTTCCAGAATATCCCTCGAAAAGGATTTTATAAGGTGTTATAATATCTCCTCCTCGGCACATCCCTCGGGGAGGGTTTTAAAAAGGTGTTGCTAGTGTTTCTCAGATGTTACCACGGTGGTACCAATATTTCATGAATGAGTATGATATGATAATGTAATGCTCACCACCAATCACAATGAGTATTTTCAACCACAATGATATATTTCCACAACCATGTGAGCCAATATTCACTTATTATTTTAGTTTCATCCACAAATTTCCACATGTCTCATATGCCAATAAAGTATGAATATAATGGAAATACACCAATGGTACCATATTAAGCATTTTAAGAAAACAATACAATTATTCACATGTATTCAAGGCGATTAATATCATATAGGACCCCACACGGTACCACATATCACATAATAACTCAATTTTGACAATTACATCATATATAGGCCCCCACACAGACACAACTCATAAATAGCCATTTTTCATGATTAGTTCCCACCCTTAAAATGCATTTTGTATCTTCATTTATTACTCAACTCGATCTGAAAGAGTTAAGCCATAACCTACCTCAAAAGCCAAAATCGGGCCGCTACACCTCGAACCCACGACCTTATTTTATCTAACAATATCAAACTCCACTAAAAATAGCAAATATGAAATCTATGCATCAAAACAAAATCAACGACACCCATGTTGACTACTTTTGGTTCGGGGTCAAAATGGACCCCTGAAATGGGTTTCCAAAAAAAAAGAAGGGTAAAATTGAAACTTTACTTCAAAAATGTGTTTTCCATATTTTTAAAAACCTAAATCTAAAAAATCAAGTCAAATCAAATATAAAACGAGGTTCAAATCGAAGAAAAATTATTTTTGAGCTTTACCGGGTAAAATCTTTGAAATCCGGGTTAAAATCAAGAATCAGAGTTGTTTTGAAGGTTAAATTGATGAAAAAATAGTAATTATAAGATAATATTATTCAAGTGAAAATAAGTGAAATTGGAGTTTTAAAATCAAGTCCTAAGATCTTTGTGGTTTTGAGAAATATATCAAGAATTTATAAAGAAATGAGTGAATTCTTATCTTAAATCAGTAATAAAACCAAGAAATAGATGTTAATCTAGCTTCCAAACTCCTACAAACTTTACTTTTAAACTCCCACACTATTTTAAGGTTTAACTCTCAAGAGACAAGATAAAAATAAGCAAAATGGGTTACAAAGAGGTGAAAACTATTATAAACAGTGTTGTCACGACCCGAACCGGGGCCCTGACCGTGACGAGCATTCACGAACCCGAAGGCCTAGAACGCCCTCTGTCTATTTGGTAATCATGCACATAATTCATATGATAAGAGATAATGCAGAAGCAGAAATCTAATACGGAAACATGGTCAATCTGAATGTGATCATACTACTGAAAACTAAAATCTAAAATATATCTGAATAATAATGTCGACTCAGTCTGCGAAATCTCTACTATGAACTAAACAAAACTGTCTAAAAACTGGGACAAGGCCCCCAGTAGACCAAAACATGACTAAAGATAAATATCTGATAAGAACAGGACTTCTGAATCATAGAAGGCTCACCAATGCACAAATATGATCTGCGATCTGAAATATCTACTGTTTACCTGGACCCCTAGACTGAGCCTCAGAACCTGGAAGGAGGGGGGGTCAGCACAAATGTACTGGCATGCGAAGTAATCCAAAATAGAGTAATTGAACATATATATATATATAATTATATAATACATGAGAGAAAATGTTCATCAAACATTATGCATAAAACAGTTTCTGAAAAACACATGGGCACCTTCTGAAAACATGCAACTTGTCTGTACATTTCAAATTCTGATCTGCGTATTACTTCTGAGTTAGGTGGTATCCCCTACAAGTCTGATATTCCACGGGTGATATGGAATCCACCATTGACTCGGCGGGGGAGCCTCCAATCCGAGTATGTCACAACAGTTGGAGTTCCTAAATCTGATACGCCACACGATACTTAAGTCAGCGTATAATAATATACCCGGGTCGGCAAACAACAGTTTTAGGCAATGAGTTGCTTGAACTCAAGCCCTCTTCAGGGAACCACGTAACATCACTGTATGCCCATTTTTAACCTTTTCTGTACATGCAACATTCTGAATACCTAAAATCATGATAGTCTAAAATATTTATTTGTCTGAGTCTGATATGGCATTGGTCTGAATTGGTATCGTCATACCAATACTTTTAAGTCATGATTTCTGAGCCATAATACATTAAGTTAAATCTTTCATTTAAAGAATAATTTAGACCACCAAAAATATGCAGCTGATATAGAAGATTTCATGTTTTGAAACTCAAGTCAAAATCATGCAAAAACTTCATCAACATATGGTAGTCTAGTGTCTTTAGAAAATCCATGCACTCTTTCATTACATGCATTATGAACATTAAATATTCATGCTAGATTCCCTCTTTAGTGATTTAAAACCACCTTTAAATCATAACAAGAGTTCAATCATTTCATATAGTGCTTTTCAAGGATGCATTGCAAAACAATTCATAAGCTATGAGAAATCTGAAAAATTCATAATAAGAGGAAATTCACCGAAAATCATGGTCTCAACAAGAATTCATTCTTAAATACATGGTTTCATACATTCATATTCTCAAATAACTTTGGGAAAGGTCAAAAGACCAAAACAATGATGTTAAAACATTTAATACATGAATATATACATAGATTCAAAAACCCCATTCTAAAATATAATTTTTCTATGCCCATGAGAATTTAAGAAAACCCCGCGTACCTCTATTTCGGAAAATAATGGGTGCTTCTTGAAGCCTGTGGATTGGGGATTCTGAATCTCTAATCAATTTTGAAAACCCACAATTGAATCTTGATTTATTTGGGTTTTTAGTTTGAAACCCTTGGGAGTGTTCTTGAGAAATTTTAGATGAATGTGGATGTATTTTGGAGAATTGGGGACTGAATTTCGTGTTTATGGCTGAATAAGGGTGGCAAAAAGGACCATTTTGCCCCAAAAACGGAGTGTTTAAGTCACTTGAAACTATTACATAGGCACAGCATATGATATCACCTATCGCCTATATTTACATAGGCGCCGCCTATGATATCGCATATGCTTTCCAGTGGCTATGTGCGATTGGTTACGCCCGAGTTGTTCTCATGAATGCAGGACTGAATACACTGATAAGCTGAACTCTTCTATTGAACATGCATTTGTAATGCATGCATATCTGACTGAACTAACGTATGAACGTATGGATAAATACGCAATAATAGCTGATGCGAAGCTTGTAATAAGAATCTATGCATGCAACTGAATGGGGTATCTCCGCCTTGGGACCCTATGTCCCTCTATGAATGCTCAATTCACTAAGATACTCGGAAAACTGAGGCGATGCATAGGGAACCTACGAATTGAATCATAACTGAACATCTGGAATCTGAATTTAATGCATGATGCATGAACTGGGCTATACTCGTAACTACTGGTATACTCTATCTTGGAATAGTAGCATGTCTGAGATTTCGAGTAGCATGAATAAGTGGAAAGACGAGAAAACAAGTGATGCGAATCTGACTACTAAACTGGCTTATTGGCCATACAGACTGAATTATACTACACCTTCATACTTAACTGGAGTATCTCTTCAGCACAATTCTCTAAAGAAATTCTAATAGTAATAGGGAGCCATGAATCTTGGGTATGGATTACACAAGACATCCAACTGAGGAATCACCACATTAACACTACTCTGCAGTCTGGAATCATAGGCATATAACTCCTGAATTAGGATAGAATTACTAGGCCTTTGGCATTACAACTTCTTACTTTCAAGCTTAGCACACTTCTCGAATATCACTTAACTATACTATTCTCCTTAAATATCATATTAATTCAACTCAGCTTAAAATTCTCATATGAGCATTGACAAATCTTTCTACTAATGTCGGAAATAACTTAATCCCTTCGCCGTGATCAAGCCTAACTCTAAGTCACAAAAATACAACATGCCAGACCACGCTATTATTCTAAACCATATGATGCAATCTTCTATATCTCCTTTAAAGATCACATCCAAAGTATAACATGCCTTACCACTTCAATGACTACTCTGAACTCTTACTATGAAGTCGCTAGTGATATAGCGTTCCTTTACAACAATCTCGATATGTCACTCAAGCCTATCTTTATATCCATATATGAACCTCAAAGAAAACACTCATAAAGGCATACTTCACATATTCTCTAAACCACTATCAATATCACTCCCACGAGCAACCCCAAGAACATACACATACGAAATTCTACTAACCATCAAATAAATAAAAACTTGTCCCCAAATCTTACTTCATACTTATGGCCTTATCTAAACAAGCGTACTATGATCTTCCATCAACAAGGAATAATTACTCACCACCACTATCATCGCATAAGGAAGAGTCATAAAAAAGGTTAGAACATAAGATCTAGAGGCATGGAATGATATTGTATGAGGCTTGACTCTCATCTGAGGCCTGAGGAATAGTAAATAAACAACACTCACCAAAGCGCCCTGAATTTAGGGTATTCATGGCTATAAGATGAATCTCGCCAATTATTTAGCATAAAACATGAGTTATGGAAATGGAGCATATTATAAAACGTGAGTACATGACTCTCTATCATATGTATGAACATGAACTGATCATGGAACTAAATCGTAAAGCATGAGTAGGTATTAGGATCACTGAGAAATACTGAGATAGGAATGGGTTGAGATTCACCCTTACTTTTTGATGTTCTATATCATCATCACATCTCTATAAGAATCTGAGAGCCTGAATTGGTTATTCGTTCTATCATCTCCCCCTTGGCTTTAAGCCATCATATTAAGTTCAAGAGATCCCTTATTACTAGACTCTAAACTGAACTACACTCACCGCACTTTGGGGTCTAAAATACAATAATACACATAATTAAATAGAAATTTAACCCGAAAGACCACACATGAAAGTGGAAAGCCCACTGCTAATATTACCTTCTGAGATACACTCTATATTTTGATAGCCCCAATAGTCATAGTATAATGCTTGCACACTTATTTCTATCGGTTCAACCTTCAAAGCTCAAACTTAGATTTCTAACACTTAACATGGATATCATCGAGCCTTTTTTGAACCATACCACTTTCGTCATAGCTACCAATATCGCAACTCTAAACTTATATCTCATTACTGTGAGAATCAAGATCATATAAAAGAGCCCAACACTATCAATCAAAACTCTTTAACCTGGCTATTTAGAGCCCATATAACATCTACTAGTCTTTCTCCATCTAGCAACTCAATGGTACTACTAGCCACACACAATATGTAATAGCCTTAGAAAAATACTACAGCTTCATACCACCTTGGGCATACTTCTACATCACATATACAATGTCATACTTCATTAGGAATCAAATAAACTTAGGCACTTGCATACACTGTTCAAGCCTATAGATCACTTCCATATAACTAGTATCATTAACGAAGAAATTATCATATCCACCCCCATGGCTATCAATTGTTTCAAACTTAATGTCTAGTGCTAAACATGATTTATAACCAACCTTACACACAATCCTCACTTAGAAACTATGAAATAAACATCAAGAAACACTAGTACACTAGAAATTCATAACCACAATAATCGATCATGACCTTATAGTTTTTCTTGTCATAATCCATTAGCACGTACTATTTCAACACATCAAGCTTACAAATCTAATCCCACAAAACATGTATCATCAATCTCTTACCAGTATTCACCACCACACCATTTAAATTCAAGCCTATAGTCTAGCATCAGTCATTTACAACCAATAAAGAGTGCAACATAATAAAAATATACTAATCTTTCAAATTGGGATACTCTACCCAAATACTTCAAAAATATACTACATACTTTCTCACAAATAGTATTAGTTTACAACTACCAAAGAGAAGAAGGTTAAGGGGTAAGGTCACATAATAGACATGATCAACCTTAAGCTTATGTTATAACCATACAATCTTATCTACTTATACGGCTTTCTCACATCACACTTACTTACCCCAATAGGCATTTAGACTACCTTCAGATACCCCATATGACAATGAGTCTATACTTACAACCTACTGGCTAATCTAGCCATTTTCATTCATAGCCTATAAGGGGTTTATATAACCATCTTAAGTATCCACTCTGGGCTCTTTCTCTATTTTGAAAGGAAGAAAACAAATAACATTCTGAGTCAACACTTCCTCCATGGACTACCATACAATCCATAAATGGTACCACTACATTAGTCTACCACCATGAAAAGGTAAATCATTCTCAATCAACAGTTATTCAACTAAAAATATTTAATCAAAAAAATCACCCTCACTCTGACTTCTAACTTTGTGACTTCACATCCCCAACTTCTTAGTCCAATATCACTACCAATAGGTCATGAAAACAACACTTTAACGCATACTACTATTCAGGTAGAAATACAGTTCCAACATTCTACTACACATCATCCCCTCTTAAGCAAGACATTTGTAACATAAATTTGAAGGGGACTAAATGCAATTAATACCTCAAGCTAAAAAGCACGATTCCATCAGGATCAATGTTTACATAGGAATCAATACACATAAAAGAACTAATGGACTCTTCTCAAGTCCTTGCACAAATTTTAACTCTTATATGGTTCAATTAGAAAGGACCATACCATTTAGATTCTAAACTTTTGTACTTGAATTACCTTAATAATGAGACATATCTGAGGATATTAGAGTAAGGAAAGAATATGGGATGACTTTTTACTTTCGTATGGGCGACACCATAGCACGAATTAGAGTATGAAAGAGGAACATTCTGACTCTATTGAACGAACTAGAACATGAAGAAAGAGACACATTCCTAAATGCCTAGTAGCCTCCTGCTTATAAGTATGGCATCCTCCACACCCATAAACAAGACTCTACCCGATGCAATTTTGCAGACACCCTGGGACCATGAACCGTGCTCTGATACCAAGTTTGTCACGACCTGAACTGGGGCCCTGGCTGTGACGAGCATTCCCAAACCCAAAAGCCTAAAAGCCCTCTGTTTATCTGATAATCATGCACATAGATCATATGATAAGAGATAATGCGGAAATAGAAATCTAATATGGAAACATAGTCAATCTGAATGTGATCATAATACTGAAAACTAAAATCTAAAATATATCTGAATAATAATGTGTGACTCAGTCTATGAAATCTCTACTATGAACTAAACAAAACTGTTTAAAAACTGGGACAAGGCCCCCAGTAGACCAAAATATGACTAAAGATAAATATATGAAAATAACAGGCCTTCTGGATCATAGAAGGATCACCAATACACAAATATGATCTGTGATCTGAAATATCTACTGTTTACCTAGACCCCTAGACTGAGCCTCATAATCTGGAAGAAGGGGGGATCAACACAAATGTACTGGTATGCAAAGAAATTCAAAATAGAGTAATTGAACATATATATATATATATATATAATACGTGAGAACAAAGGTTCATAAAAAATTATGCATAAAACAGTTTCTGAAAAACACATGGGCACCTTCTGAAAACATGCAACCTGTCTGTATATTTCAAATTTTGATATGTGTATTACTTCTGAGTTAGGTGGTATCCCCTACAAGTTTGATATTCCACGGGCAATATGGAATCCGCCATTGACTCGACGGGGGAGCCTCCAATCCGAGTATGCCGCAATGGTTGGAGTTCCTGAATCTGATACGCCACACGATACTTAAGTCAGCGTATAATAATATACCCGGGTCGGCAAACCACAGTTTTAGGCAATGAGTTGTTGAACTCAAGCCCTCTTTAGGGAACCACGTAACATCTCTGTATGCCCATTTTTAACCTTTTCTGTACATGCAACATTCTGAATGCCTAAAATTATGATAGTCTAAAATATTTATTTATCTGAGTCTGATATGACATTGGTCTGAATTGGTATCGTCATACCAATACTTTTAAGTCATGATTTCTGAGCCATAATACATTAAGTTGAATCTTTCATTTAAAGAATAATTTAGACCACCAAAAATATGCAACTGATATAGAAGATTTCGTGTTTTGAAACTCAAGTCAAAATCATGCAAAAACTTCATCAACATATGGTAGTCCAGTGTGTTTAGAAAATCCATGCACTCTTTCATTACATGCATTATGAACATTAAATATTCATGCTAGATTCCCTCTTTAGTGATTTAAAACCACCTTTAAATCATAACAAGAGTTCAATCATTTCATATGGTGCTTTTCGAGGATGCATTGCAAGACAATTCATAAGCTATGAGAAATCTGAAAAATTCATAATAAGAGGAAATTCACCGAAAATCATGCTCTCAACAAGAATTCATTCTTAAATACATGGTTTCATACATTCATATTCTCAAATCACTTTGGGAAAGGTCAAAAGACCAAAACAATGATGTTAAAACATTTAATACATGAATATATACATAGATTCAAAAACCCCATTCTAAAATATAATTTTTCTATGCCCATGAGAATTTAAGAAAACCCCGCGTACCTCTATTTCAGAAAATAATAGGTGCTTCTTGAAGCATGTGGATTGGGGATTCTGAATCTCTAATCAATTTTGAAAATGCACGATTGAATCTTGATTTATTTGGTTTTTAGTTTGAAACCCTTGGGAGTGTTCTTGAGAATTTTAGATGAATGTGGATGTATTTTGGAGAATTGAGGACTGAATTTCGTGTTTATGGCTAAATAAGGATGGAAAAAGGACCATTTTCCCCCAAAAATGGAGTGTTTAAGTCACTTGAAACTATTACATAGGCGCCGCATATGATATCACCTATATTTACATAGGCGCCGCCTATACTATTGCCTATATTTACATAGACGCCGCCTATGATATCGCATATGCTTTCCAGTGGCCATGTACGATTGGTTAGGCGACGCATTCTACTTTGAAAGGCCATAACTTCTTGCTCGAGTGCTGGATTTTAGCAAAATTGGTATCGTTGGAAAGCTAACTCGAAAAAATATCATTTTACACATAGTAGGCTCTCTAATTTGACATATACAAAGAGTTATGGTTGATAGAAGTTGACAAAAATTATAATGTCCACTTAAACTTAATCAATCGAAGTAGTTTTCAACTCGTCCTTGAGTCAAAGGAATGGATTCACATACTGCGCAAATAATTAACATGCCATATTGGCATAGGATTTATGGCTTCGGGATTATCAACACATCGGAATCATGGTCTATATTGTAGACCAAAATGCGGGGCATTACAAGTGCAGTTTTTCTACACCAGCATTAATGAATAAAGTTGTTTTTTAAACTCCAATCTGGATTTCGACGGGGTGCTCGAGATTCGTTTGGATTTTGTTATACACAAACGAGCTATGCAACCATACCAAATTCGATGTTCCGAACGTGATAGTGATATCGTATTTTCAAAAAAATATTGTTTTCACTAAATTGACCCCCGAAATTCGAAATCACAATTTTTCAAACCGAGGGTCGAAATGAGATTTAAAAGCCATAAAATCATACCAAACATGCTAACACCCTAAAATCGACATTTCGGATCTGTTGGCAAAGTCGTATTTTCTATCAGAGGTCATTTAGATCAAATGTGGGTCCTCACCCATATTTTCAATTTTTCAACTTTCCGATCAATAGGTCGAAATGAGCTTGGGTGAGCTGGGACCCCAACCAAAGGTCTACCCAACCGAAAAACGATATTCCAGAGATGCTAGAGTAGTCCATTCGACCATCTATCGTACGGATCAAAAGATATCCCCATAAGTCTAAAATAAAGCTCTCGAAGCTATCAAAAATCACAATATTGCATAAATGATATGAAAATGCATCGAAAAATCTACCAATCACTCTCATACTCCAAAAATACCATAATGCAACTACAGAGAGAGGGTAAAACAATCAAATCACACAAAATTATAAATTTGACACATTTAATTAAATTTTTAGGTCATTACCTCATCCACCACCAAAAATCTAGTTCGTCCTTGAACTAAAGCAAACGAAATACCTGAATCAACAATGAGCAGGGGATAAGAACTATGCATATCAGACTTAAACTCCTAAGTAGCCTCATCTACAGGTCAATGTCGCCACTGGACCTTAACCACAGGGATCACTCTAGAGCAAAACCGTCTAACATCCCTAGCCAAAAAGGAAACTGGCTCCTCAACAAAGGACAACTGCTCATCTAACTGAACCGACTCCCAATGAATGACACGAGACTCATCAGGAATATACTAACGTAGGATATAAACATGAAAAGTTGGATGAACAACTGATAGATTAGGGTGAAAAGCCAACTCATAAGCCACATCACCAACAGTTCAAAAAATCTCAAACAGAATAATATACCTGGAGCTAAGCTTGCCTCTCTCCGCAAACCTCATCATACCCTTCATGGATGAAACTCAAAGGAAAACATGATCACCAATAACCAAATCTTAAGGCATGAAGTCTACGATCAGCATAGCACTTTTGCCTACTCTGAGCTGCTCAAAGTCTATCCTGAATGATCCAAGCTCTGACCAAAGACTCACGAAGCAAGTCTATACCTCAAGGTTTCATCTCTGAAATATCAAACTAACCCACTAGGGAGCAAAAATGCCTACCATAAAATGCCTCAAAAGGAGCCATATCAATACTAAAATGGTAGCTATTATTATATATAAACTCTGCTAAAGCTAAAAGCCGCTCCCACTGGCTACCTAAATCTATCACATATGCGCGGAGCTTCCTCCAAAACCTGGATAGTCCACTCTGACTGACCATCAGTCTGGGGTGAAATGCTATGCTCAGATCAACCCGAGTACCCAACTCATCCTGAAAAGTTTTCCAAAAGTGAGATGTGAACACATAACCTTGATCTGAAATAATGGACACCGATGCACCATGCAGTCGCACAATCTCACAAATAAAGATAGGGGCTAACTTATCATCACTAAATGAGTCCCAAACTAAAATAAAATGAGTTGACTTGATGTACGAGGCAAATCAGTCACAAAGTCCATGGTGATCCATTCCCTCTTTTACTCGGGAATGGGTAACCTCTAAAGTAAACAACCAGGTCTCATATGCTCAACCTTCACCCGCTAACAACATAGGCAACGAGCCACAAAATCTGCTATTTCTCACCTCATACCACCCACTAGTATTGCTGCCTCAAATCACGATATATCTTAGTCACACCTGGATGAATAGAATATTTGGAACAATGGGCCTCCTCCAAGATTAGCCTAATCCAATCACTCACTCTCGACACACAAATTAGGACCCTAATCCTAAAAATCCATCTAAATCAAGTGAGGCTTCCCCAGCCTCCCCACTCAACACCTAATCTCAATTAACCTCAATTCACATCATCAAACCGATGAGCTTGAATCTACTCTATCAAAGAAAATCTAGCCTTCACAAATTCCAAAACACATTCACGTGTCAAAATATCAAGACTAACCATCTATTTAGCTAAAGACTGAACCTCTACAAGTGAAGGCCTCTTTTGGGTCAAAAGATGCACCAAGCTACCCATGCTAGTCGACTTACAGCTCAAGGAATCCACAATCATATTAGCCTTGCTTTGATGGTAGAGAATAGTCAAGTTATACTCCTTAAGAAACTTAAGCTAACGATGCTGCCTCATATTAAGATCTTGTTCAGTGAAGAAGTACTAAAGGATATGATGATTTCGGAAGATCTCACAATGGACTCTGTACAAGTAGTGCCTCTACAACTTTAAGGCAAACACAACTGCGCACAACTATAAATCGTAGGTAGGATAATCTCCATTAAGAGGCTTCAACTGATAAGATGCATATGCAATTACCTTGACCTACTGCATCAACACAACACCTAACCCAACACCTGAAGCATCACAAAAGATGGTAAAACCCATGCCCTCCTTGGGCAAAGCCAATATAGGAGCTGAAATCAACAAATTCTTGTGTTTTAGAAAGCTCTTCTCACAAGTATCATATCACTGAAAAGAAATCTTCTTCTGGGTCAACTTGGTCAATGGAGCTGTAATAGATGAAAAACTCTCAATAACATGCCGATAATAATCTGCCAAGCCAATAAAACTTTAAATCTTGGTGGACGAAGTAGGTCTAGCCCAATCATGAACCACTCAATATTGGCTGGATCAACCATAATACCTTTCTTAATCACTATATGACCCAAGAAAGAAACAGACTCTAACCAAAACTCATATTTAGAGAACTTAGCATACAACTTCTCATCCCTCAATCTCTGAAGCACAATCCGCAAATAGTCCTCATGCTCAACTACACTCTTGGAATACACCAAGATATAATCTATAAATACTCTAACAAAGGAGTCAATATAAGGTCAAAACACCCAATTTATCAACTCCATGAATGCGTTAGGGGAGTTGTTCAACTCAAAAGACAAGACCAAGAACTCATAATGACCATATCGAGTCCAAAAAGTTATCTTCATAATATTTAAAGCTCTAATATTCAATTAGTGATAACCAGACCTCAAATCAATCTTCAAAAACACTGCAGTACCCTGTAGCTTCATCAATGCGATAAAAGATACTTATTCTTAACCATCACCTTATTCAACTATCAATAATCAACATACATCTGCATAGACCCATCCTTTTTCTTCACAAACAGGACAAGTACACCCCAAGGTAAAATACTAAGTTAGATAAATACTTTATCCAACACCTGATACTACTGATCCTTTAATTTCTTTAACTCTGTTGGGGCCATTCTATAAGGAGGAATAAAGATAGGCTTGGTGCCCAGCTCAACGTCAATAGAAAAATCAATATCTTGATCTAGAGGCATACTAGGAAAGTCTAAAAGAACACATCCATAAACTCATGGACAATACAGACATAATCCAAGGATGGAGGAAAAACAACACCGGTGTTTGAATATGAGCCAAGTAAGATAAACATCCCCTCTCAATCAATTTATGAGCCTGAACATAAGATATAATCCTCTAAGGACTTGAATGAAGTGCACCCATCTAAGCTATCCTTGGCATACCGACAAAGCTAAAGTCACAGTATTGGCAAAACTATCTAAGATAGCATGATAAGGAGCCAACCAATGCATGCCCAAAATAATATCAAAATCGATCATGTCTAAAAAAGCAAGTCTACCAAAGTCTCATGCTTGGCTAAAGTCATAACACATGATCAGTGCACCTAATCCACAAGTAAAGAATTACCTATCAGGGTAGATACATAAATAGGCATAGGGAGAGGCTTACTAACAGAATGAAACCCTAAAAAAAATACATATACACATAGAAGAAAGTTGATCCAGGATCAAATAATACAGATGTAGGTCTAAAATAAATGGGGCCGATATCAATAATCATAATATGAGAATTCTTGACATCAGGTCAGGCTGGTATAGCATAATAATGACCACAACCACCAACTGCCTGGGTGGCCCCATGACCACTACCACAGGCTCCACCATCTTTACCTCTCACACCTCTGGTAGAACCTCTACCTCTCACAGCTAAAATAAGAGTAGCTCGATCACCCAATGGGGACAGTCCCTAGCTATATGGCTAATCTTATCACATATACAACAACCTCTATGACCAACCTCAATAGAAAAAGGTACAACTAGGCCCAAATGGCCACTCTAAACTACTAAACTAGAAGACCCACCACCTAAACTCTGTAAAGCCACCACTAGCCTATGATGGTATCTACGAGAACCTTTAAAATCTCTACCTCAAGAGGTATAACTCTTGATCTCACCAAAATTTCACATCTTACTAGCGCCTCCCTGAGATGCACTAAGAATATCCTTTATCATCTTAGCATGATCCACTATACTCTGAAAAGAAATCCATAATACAACCATTAGAGACGTAGTAAACTGAAAAGAGACTCAGACGACACCCGAATTTGAACTGGGGAAAAAAAATTAGGGCTTTCGATTCGAAAAAATGTGTGCTGTGCTCTGTGATCTTATTCTTCTCCAAGACCCGATGCTTCATCTGCTTCTTTAGCTTAGTAGGACTTCAAACACGCTATTGCGTGAAAGATTTCCCCATTTCATTGCTACGGATACATCGGAGCAAGCGGTTAAGGCCAAGGGCGGAAGAAATGAGGAAATGCCTCTGCCAGGGAGGTATAGAGCTTCTAACCACGTGGTCTCTGTTCTATCCGTAATAAATACCCTGTAAGTGTTTCTACATTACAGCGGTTGGGTGGAGTGGGATTTAGAGTCCGTTCGCTTTCTCGACTCAATCTAAACGTTGGGAAAGATTAAAGGCTGCCTGATCCAAACTATTCACAAACTTCTGAATCTTCTCAGTCTCAGAGAAAATATTATCCTAGAAATATCTGGATAGGGTATGAAAGTGTGCCTCATACTCAGCAACTATCATGGAACCTTTCCACAAATATTTAGACTCATCCACATTCGATCCCTCAAACTGTAAGGCAAAAATCTCTCCATAAAGACATCAACAAACTGATTCCATGATGACTCAGGAGCATCAATAGGCCTACAACCGACAAATAATCTCCACCAATCTCTCGGTGTATCTCTCAACTGATAGTAGTATAAGCCACACCATTCACCTAGAAAGAGTGAAACATAACTTAGAACACAAGGTATAAAAAAACTTCACATAATAAAGAATGAAATAAGGGAAGTTTTCTGTAATACCCCGATCCTTCCTTAAGCCTAAATCTTTCTTTTGAGTGAATATGGATGACTTCCAAAGTGATTGATGTTTATTTCATGTTTTGACTTTCTGTCTTGTGGAGAATTGAATAATATTTTTGTCGATACCAATTTCATCAAAATCAAAGGTCAGAGCAAGAAGTTATGACTATCTGAAGTCTCAGTCATGAAACATCGTTATTCAAACCCTCAGCACATCACGGAGATGAGTAATATACCAATTGTCATTTTCCTATAAGCCTCCATGATACTAATGCATTGCGCCAAGGCTCAATATTAGGATTATCAAATTTCAGTGCACCAACGCGATTCCACCACATCACGGTGCCCTTCCAGGTCATAACCAAGGTGGCAACGTGATTTCATCGTGTTGCACTACTGAGAAGTTTCCCAGTTGTCCAAATCCAATAAAGGACCGCGATCATGGTGCATCGTACCAAGGCCAAAAATTGGGCTCCAATTTTAGAATTTGCTCAAGGGCATTTTGGTCTTTCCGCCCAGTTTGGCCCTCTATATATAAATTCAAGTAGAGAAGAGAAATTCATTCTTCTCCATTTCTCTTCCAAGAAATATCTAGAACTAGGGTTTCTCTCTTCCAAATCCAAATCAAATCTTCTCCAAAATATTCAATAATTTTTCCATAGATTTCATCAAGTTGTTCAAGAATCAAGTTCTCCAAGTCAAAGCATCAAGAAAGTTAGCTCAAAGTGTGAAGAAGAGTTTCCAATCATGTCTTTTCATCTTAAAGTTATAATACAAGGTATGTGGGTTTGAACAAGGATACTTCTTTCGTTCTTGTGCCCAAATATTTAATTTCTGCTATTGAATTTCATGATTTTGTAAAGTGGGTTTACACCCAAATTACTTTATCAATTATTTATGAGAATTGAGCAATTCAAGATTGATATATATGACTATTTCATTGTTTTATTTCTTAAATTGAGAATTTATGCCATGAGTTGTATATTGTTGTCATGAGATGATGATTTCTAAGTGATTTAAGATAAGTGTCATGATTTATGATTTTCTATGAGAAGTTTGATTATTGAATATATATTGATATTGAGCTTGAGAGTCAAGAATGAGTTTTATGATGTTTTCTTGAAGCCTTGATACTTGATATGATTTAATAAGCAAGTGTACTTGATGTCGAGAAAGATTGTTTTAAGTTTGAGTTGAGTTAGAAATCCATAAATTGTTTATGATTTATAGATGAGATATATTTATGATTTTCCTCTCTATGATAGACCCTTGAGTTGATTGAGGTAGATTTCATAACGCATTCTGAGCTGAGTCTGGGAGGGGTATTTATCACCTAACGGGAAGTGTAGGTTCGACGCATCCTACTTCCCTAGAACTACGTGCCACTATAGGATTGAGATTTGAGGGCCAAAGTGCCGAGTTTGTGATCACAAAGATGAGTTTGAGGTTATACTACCTAGCAAGATTATAACTCTCCCGCCAATGTGGGGTTCCTTCCTTAGGAGGGAAAAACATTAGACTCCATGTAGCTTACATGGTTTATATTGGTTAAAAGAAACTCCCAAGTCTATAATAGTCCAGGTTTTATGAGTCACCGAGTCACTCTAAGTCACAAGTCAAAGAGTTTGAGTTGAGTCCAATGATTTATGAGATTTATGAAGCATGTGTTATTATTGATGATTTATGGAAATTATGTTTCAGGTAATTCAAGCGAAGAGAGTCATTATTGTCAGCTTGCATGATTTTCTTACACATTTATGATATTTTTTATAATGTTGTATACACCCCCACATACTCAGTACATTCCCAAGTACTGATTCCCATACTCTTCTGTGTTCTATAGTTTCTCGTGATGTAGGTTCAGGTGCTCCGTCTCAACAGTGATAGTGATCTTTGGGTACCTTCATCTACACTTCTATAGTTGGTAAGTCCTCATGGTTTGAGGACCTATGTCCCCGATTTTGTCTTATTAATAGATGGTTGTTTCTTTTATTTCTTTATGAGTCAGTTGGGGATCTGTCCCAATGGCTTTTCAGTCTTATATAGTAGAGGCTTTGTCAGACTAGAGTATTATTATGTACAGAATATCAGTATTTTGATTGTGCAGGCTAGTATATCTTTTCTCTCAAGTATGTCCATGATATGATATCCTTTCTTATTTTGCCATGACTACCATCAAAGTGAGTTCTGAAAGGGATGACAGGCTTAAAGGGTTAGCTTGAGGCCACATATGGCCTTAAGTACCGTGTGAAGTCTCAGGATAGGTTCTTGGGGAGTTACAAGCTTAGTATCAGAGCCTAAGGTTTAAAGAGTCCTAGAAAGTCTGACAAGACACATTATGTAGAGTCTTGATCATTGGAGTGTAGCACGCCACATTTATAAGCAAGAGTCTACAGGATGTTTTAGGAAAAGTCATTTCTTTCTTTAAAAGTCTATTTTGCCTACGACTTTTTGTCTCTACTATTAATTCGTACTCTCTTATGATAAAAAATGCCTCCTCATAGAGCTCGCATAAACAATGAACGACCTTAACCTATCGATCCTTTAGATGAAATGGTGTCCTACGCTGAATTCCGGGCAGATTTTTAGGCGCTAGCCCAGGCGTTTACCGCCAATGCTTATACCCATGCTCAGGTCACAGTTTCACATCCGCAAGAAGGTAATTCAGTGGCTACTTTGGTTTATGATTTATATGGATGAATCTGCCAGAGTTTTATGGTCAAAGACAGGTGAGGACCCGCAGATATATCTTGATAAGGTGAAAAATATCACCCAAATTATACATGTAATGGAGGAAGAAAGTGTGGAGCTAGCTTCCTATCGCTTTATTGCTTATGATAGGGTGGAGATATGGAGGAAGAGTAGAGGGGAGGTTGCCGCTCCCATGACTTGGGAATTATTCTAGGATGCCTTCTTAGACAGGTTCTTTCCCCCTGAATTAAGGAAAGTAAAGGTAGAAGAATTTATGAACTTGAGACAGGGATCCATGCCAGTTAAGTAGTATTGTCTTTAGTTCAACTAGTTATCTAAGTATGCTCCTGGTATGATGGTTAATTCTAGGACTAGTATGAGTAAGTTTCTGACTGGCATATCGTGTTATGTTGTAAAAGTGTGTAGATCTGCTATGCTCAATAGGGACATGAATCTTTCTAGGCTAATGATACATGCTCAATAGATTAAGGTGGACAAGGTGAAAGAGAGAGAAAGAGTAAGAGGAAATAAAAAGTTATATCCGAGTAGAAAGGGTATGGCCAAACGAGATTTTTTGGAGGGAACCACCCTCAGTTCCAGAATCATTCATTCGTGCCAGCACCTTCATCAGCTAGTGCTCCCGTATCTAGAATCAGGCAAGAGCAGGGTAATAGGTCTACTATGTCTAGGTCCTGGGATAGTATGAGTAATAGACCTCATCCTCCACCATGTCCAAAGTATAGTAGGGACCATCCTAGTGAGTGCTTAGTTGATCGGAGGGGTTGTTTTGGTTGCGGTAAGTTGGGCCACAGATTCAGGGATTGCCCATACGCTAGAAAGGGGAATCGTGATGTTCGTCCCCAGAGTTAGGCTATTAGTGCTCCAGCCCTTTTAGCTTATCCTACTCATCCTCAGGGTGCCTCGTCTAGTACTACAAGTGGTCAGTGCCAGAATAGCTTTTATGCTATACCACCCCTCCAGGAGCAGGAGGAATCACTAGAGGTTGTTACTGGTACGCTCCGTGTATTTCATTTCGATATGTATGTGTTGATGGACCCTGGGTCAAGTTTTTCTTATGTGACTCTATTGGTGGATGTGAATTTTGAGATCAGTGCTAAAAGGATTCCTGAGCCTTCCCTAGTTTCTACCCAGTAGGTGAATCTATTGTTGCTAAGCAAGTGTATAAGAAGTGTCCTATCACTGTCCTTCACAGAGTCAAGTTTGCTAACTTGATTGAGTTAGACATATTTAATTTTGATATTATTTTGGGTATAGATTGGTTTCACTTTTGCTATGCATCTATAGACTGTCGTACCCATGTAGTCAAGTTTCAATTTCCCAATGAGCCAGTCTTTGAGTGGTCTGGAAATTCTATATCTTACCTTAAAGCTAGAAAATTGATATCCAAGGGTTGCATCTATCTTTTTTTTGAGTTAAAGACACTAAGTTTGAGACTCTGACTATTCAGTCTATCAGTGTTGTCAAAGATTTTCTTGATGTTTTCCCGGAAGATCTCCTAGGGGTACCTCCTGATAGAGAGATAGAGTTTGAGATTGATCTTCTTCCCGATACGCAGCCTATTTCTATTTCTCCGTATTATATGCCCCCCACAGAACTTAAAGAGTTGAAAGAGAAACTTAAGGATCTTCTTAATAAGGGTTTTATAAGGCTTAGTGTGTCTCCTTGGGACTCACCCATTCTATTCATGCAAAATAAGGATGGTTCATTGTGTATGTGCATTGACTATCATTAGCTTAATAGGGTCACAGTCAAGAAAAAATATCCTCTTCCTAGAATTGATGACCTATTTGATCAACTGCAAGGTGCCAGCTATTTCTCAAAAATAGGTTTGAGATCCGGTTATCACCAACTTAAGGTTATAGAGTGTGATATTCCAAAGATAGTTTTCCACACCTGTTATGGTCATTTTGAGTTCTTGATTATGTATTTTGCGCTAACTAATGCCCCAACAGCTTTTATGGACCTCATGAATTGGGTGTTCAGACAGTACTTGGATATGTTTGTTATTGTGTTCATAGATAATATTCTTGTGTACTCCCGAAGTAAGAATGACCATGCAGGTCATCTCTGAATTATATTACAAACCCTTAGAGATCATTAGTTATTTGCCAAGTTTAGCAAGTGTGAATATTGGCCAAGGTCAGTTGCCTTTTAGGTCATATTATTTCTTCTAAAGGTATTCAAGTTGATCCTCCAAAGGTAGAAGCTGTGAAAAATTGGCCTAGACCTATCTCTCCATCTGATATTAGGAGTTTCTTAGGTCTAACTGGCTACTACCATCATTTTGTTGAAGGCTTCTCTTCTATTGCATCTCCTTTGACTCGGTTAACTCAAAAGAAAGTTAAATTCTAGTGGTCAGATTTTGGTGAGAAGAGTTTTCAGGAATTGAAGACTCAACTCACTTCAGCCCCGGTGTTGACCCTTCCTAATAGTGTAAATGATTTTGTGGTGTATTGTGATGCCTCTAGAGTTGGTTTAGGTTGCGTATTGATGCAGAAAGGTGAGGTTATAGCCTATGCCTCCAAGCAGTTGAAATCGTATGAGAAAAATTACCCGACCCATGATCTCAAATTAGCTGCAGTGGTTTTTGCTTTAAAAATTTGGAGACACTACTTGTACGGTGTTTATGTTGATGTTTTTACGGATCACAAGAGTTTGCAATATGTTTTTACTCAGAGAGAATTGAATCTTCGACATAGGCGATGGTTAGAATTGCTGAAGGACTATGATATGAGGGTGTTGTATCATCTAGGCAAGGCCAATGTAGTGGCAGATACGCTTAGCAGATGGTCCATGGGTAGTGTAGCGCATATAGAGGTAGGTAAAAAGGAGATTGACCATGAAGTTCATCATCTGACTAGGTTAGGTGTTAGATTTCTTGATTTATTTGAGGGAAATTTTTGGGTCCAGAATAGTTCCGAATCTTCCCTAGTTTTGGAAGTGAAGGAGAGGCAGGATATGGATTCTCATTGGGTCGAACTGAAAGGGTCAATGAAAGACCAAAAGGTGGAGGTTTTCTTCCAAGGGGGAGATAGTGTATTGATGCTTCATAATAGGTTATGTGTGCCTAATGTTGATGATTTGAGATAGAGAATTATGGCTGAAGTGCATAGCGCATGATATTCTTTCATCTTGGTGCTACCAAGATATACTGCAATTTGTGAGAAATATATTGGTGGAATGGTATGAAGAAGGACATAGCGAAGTTTGTAGAGAAGTGTGCAACTTTCCAACAGGTGAAGATAGAGCACCAGAGACCCGGTGGTATGATGCAAGAATTTAGCATTCCTACTTGGAAATGAGAAGAGGTGAACATAGATTTTGTGACCGGTTTACCTCTCTCTCATCATCATCGTGATTCTATTTAAATCATTATAGACAAGTTGACTAAGTCCGCGCATTTCTTTCAAGTGCATACATCTTTCACCGCTGAGGACTATGCTAAGATATACATCCGAGAGTTAGTCAGGTTGCATAGAGTACCTTTGTCAAACATTTCCGATAGGGGTACTCAATTTACTTGTTAGTTTTGGAGAGCCTTTTAGAAGGGTCTTGGTACCCAAATTCATCTTAGCTCTACTTTTCATCCGTAAACAGACGGTCAGGCCGAGAGGACTATCCAAACTTTGGAGGATATGTTAAGGGAATATGTTCTTGATTTCAAAGAAAGTTGGGATAAACATTTGCCATTGATTGAATTTGCTTATAACAATAGTTTTCATGCTAGCATTGGAATAGCTCCATGTGAGGCTTTATATGGAAGGAGATATAGATCACCCATAGGTTGGTTTGAAGTGGGTGAAGCTACTGTGATTGGACCTGATGTTGTATTTGAAGCTATGGAGAAATTTAAGCTAATTCGAGAAAGGTTGAAAATAACCCAGAGTCATTAGAAGTCATATGTAGATATGAGAATAAGAGCTCTTGAGTTTGAAGTTGATGATTTAGTGTACCTAAAATTTCACCCATAAAAGGGGTGAAGAGATTTGGTAAGAAAGGAAAGATTAGTCCCCGATATGTTGGCCCTTACAGAGTTTTGAATCGTGTTGGGAAAGAAGATTATGAGATCGAATTGCCTACGGAGTTGTCAGTTGTCCACCCTGTCTTTCACGTTTCTATGCTTAAGAAGAACGTTGATGATTCTACTGTTGTTGTTGATCCATCAGAGAACTTAGACATTCAGTATAGCTTTTCTTATGAAGAGATTCCAATTGAGATCCTAGATTATCAAGTCCGTAGACTAAAAGGAAGTCCCTTTGATTAAAGTTCTGTGATGAAATCAATCAGTTGAGGGTGCTACTTGGGAAGCAGAAGTAGATATGCGATTTAAGTACCCCCATCTCTTCTCTGTGAGTTCAAATCAAGCTAAAGGTATCATTCTTACTTCAATTTCCTACTAATCAAGTGTATTCCATTATATAAATATCCATTCTATGATTTGTGCATTTGGTGAAGTACCCAAAAGTTTAAAGTGGAGTAAGTCAGTTAAGTAATTTCATTTAGTAGAGTAATCTTAGTTTTCTCCTTGACTCTAACTCTAACTAACAACATTCAAGGATGAATGTTTCCTAGGGGAAGATATTGTAATACCCCAATCGTTCCTTAAGCCTAAATCCATCTTTTGAGTGAATACGGATGAATTCCAAAGTGATTGATGTTTATTTAGTGATGTATTTCCCTATTTTGACTTTCTTTCACATGGAGAATTGAATAAGCTTTCCGTCGATACCAATTTTGTCAAAATCGGAGGTTGGAGCAATAAGTTATTACTATCTGAAGTCCCAGTCGTGAAACATCGTTATTTAGACCCTCAGTGCATCGTGGAGATGAGTAATATCCCAATTGTCATTTTCCTGTAAGCCTTCATGATACTAACACATCACACCAAGGCTCAATAACTGGATTGTCAAATTCCAGTGCACCAACGTGATTCCACCTCATCGCGATGCCCTTCCAGGTCATAACCAAGCTGGCAACGCGATTTCACCACGTCGCGCCACTGAGCAGTTTCCCAGTTATCCAAATCCAGTGAAGGACCGTGATCATGGAGCATCGCACCAGGGCAAAAAATCGAGCTCCAGTTTTACAATTTGGTCAAGGGCAGTTTGGTCTTTCTGCCCAGTTTGTCCCTTTATATATAGATTCAAGTAGAGAAGAGAAATTCATTCTTCTCCATTTCTCTTCCGAGAAATATCTAGAACTAGGATTTCTCTCTTCCAAATACAAATCAAATCTTCTTCAAGAAATTCAAAAATTTTTCCATAGATTTCACCAAGTGTTTCATGAATCAAGTTCTCCAAGTCAAAGGCATCAAGAAACTTAGCTCAAAAGTGTGAAGAAGAGTTTCCAATCAAGTCTTTCCATCTTAAAGTTATAATCCAAGGTATGTGGGTTTGAACAAGGACACTTCTTTCATTCTTATGCCCAAAGATTTAATTTCTAATATTGAATTTCATGATTTTGCAAAGTGGGTTTACACCCAAATTACTTTATCAATGATTTTTGAGAATTGAGAATTCAAGATTGATATACATGACTATTTCATTTTTTTATTTCTTAAATTGAAAATTTATGCCATGAGTTGTATATTGTTATCATGAGATGATGATTTCTAAGTGATTTAAGATAAGTGTCATGATTTATGCTTTTACATGAGAAGTTTGATTATTGAATATATATTGATATTGAGCTTGAGAGTCAAGAATGAGTTCTATGATGTTTTCTTGAAGCCTTGATACTTGATATGATTTAATAAGCGAGTGCACTTGCTGTCGAGAAAGATTATTTTGAGTTTGAGTTGAGTTAGGAATCCACAAATTATTGATGATTTACATATAAGATATATTTATGATTTTGGTCTCTATGATAGACCCTTGAGTTGATTGAGGTGGATTTCCTAATGCGTTCTGAGCTGAGTCTGGGAGGAGTGTTTAGCACTGAGCGGGAAGTGTGGGTTCGGCACATCCTACTTCCCCAGAACAACGTCCCACCGTAGGATTGAGATTTGAGGGCCAAAGTTCTGAGTTTGTGATCATAAAGATGAGTTTGAGGTTATATTCCCTGGCAACAGTTTAACGCTCCCGCCAATGTAGGGTTCCTTCCTTAGGAGGGTAAAACATTGGAATCTATGTAGCTCACATGGTTTACATCGGTTAAAAGAAACTCCCAAGTCCATAATAGTCCAGGTTTCATGAGTCATCGAGTCACTCTAAGTCATAAGTCAAAGAGTTTGAGTTGAGTCCAATGATTTATGATATTTATGAAGCATGTGTTATTATTAATGATTTATGGAAATTATGTTTCAGGTAATTCTCGTGAAGAGAGTCATCATTGTCAGCTTGCATGATTTTCTTACACATTTATGATATTATTTATAATGTTGCATACACCCCCACATACTCAGTACATTCCCAAGTACTGATTCCTATACTCTTCTGTGTTCTATATTTTCTCGTGATGTAGGTTCAGGTGCTTAGTCTCAATAGCGACAGTGATCTTTGAGTACCTTTATCTACACTTATGCAATTGGTGAGTCCTCATGGTTTGAGGACCTATGTCCCCTATTTGTCTTGTTAATAGATGGTTGTTTCTTTTTATTTCTTTACGAGTCAGTTGGGGATCTGTCCCAATGGCTCCTCAGTCTTATATAGTAGAGGCTTTGTAAGACTAAAGTATTAGTATATACAGAATGTCAATATTTTGATTGTGCAGGCCAGTATATCTTTGCTCTCAAGTATGTCCATGATATAATATCCTTTCTTATTTTTCCATGACTACCGTCAAAGTGAGTTCTAAAAGAGATGACAGGCTTAGAGGGTTAGCTTGAGGGGACGTGTGGCCTTAAGTACTGTGTGAGGTCTCGGGATAGGTGTTTGGGGCATTATATTTTCTCAACACGTCCTATAGCCTCTCAAAGATAGATATGGACATCTCCATACCGATCTACTAAACTCTATTAAACATCCGATTCTTAACTCTATTAAACATCTGATTCTTACTCCATTGAGTCTAATGAAATCTGGCTGCTCTGATATCAATTTGTCATGACCCAAAAATGAGGGTCATGATGGGACTAGTCGCGGCTACCTTAACAAGTAAGCCTATCACCCATACTGATACAAAGATAGGAAAAGACAGAAATATCTCAAGGTAAGTCTTCTAGAACGAAGCCGATCTTATAAGTAATCATAACAATGTAGAAAGAACTTATGTAAAATACCAATCATGCCCTCAGGTGTCTATAGTGTAAGAACTACTAATACAATCCAAGAGTCAAATACATCAAAAAATAACCATAAAGGAATAATATCTGTATTTGAATACTAATAAATACATAACTATTGTAGAAAGATAGAGGTAAATTTTGGATGCATGAATGTCCTACCACTACTTTGGAAGCTCCAAAAACCGCCCAAGTTAATCAAGCTGAGGCGTACTTAAGCTAGGACCTACACCAAAAGGTCGCAGTAGGCATGAGTACAGTCCGCTTGTACTCAGTAGGTATCATAGGATGACCAAGAAAAGTAGTAAGTAAAGCATACAAAATATACACTAATGACACGTCACCTGCAATTAGAAAATATCCCACAACGGTCGCTCACACTGCTTGCACTAATAGTTCTAATATATCTCACATATATTGCAACATCACACAAAGATAGAACAAAAGTATATATCACATATAAGAAGAACAATAGGGAATATGTATTTACAAGATCATCAAATACATGTAAAAGAAGATACGATAAGTACATAGATGACAAGTCAATAAGGCAATATAACACAACATAACACAATAAAGTAAATACAGTGTATATGATAATGATGATGATGATGATGATGCACGAGGTTATCACATAACCTCTGAAATCATCGCACAATCCCCGTATACACCTACAGAGGAAAGCCTCCCAATGCAGGACCGATGGAGGGTTCTTTAACCCATAAACCATCAATATATTGGATATTTACTTTATAGAAAATCCCTCGGAAAGGGTTTTATAAGGTGTTACAATATCTCCTCCTTGGCACATCCCTTGGGGAGGGTTTTAAAAAGGTGTTGCTAGTGTTTCTCAAATATTGCCACGGTGGTACCAATATTTCATGAATGAGTATGATATAAGGATGTAATGCTCATAACCATTCACAATGAGTACTTTCACAACCAACCACAATGATCTATTTCCACAACCATATGAGCCAATATTCACTCATTATTTCAGTTTCATCCACGAATTTTCATATGCCTCATATGCCAATAAAGTACACATATAATTGCAATACACCAATGGTATCATATTAAGCATCTTAACAACATAATACAATTATTCACATACATTTGATGTGTAAGCAATTACTAACATATTTAAGACCTTTAACCAAGAATAATTGCGAAGTCCTAAGCAACTTTTGTCATTTTTGATTTGTTTATATGTGATTTTACAGTTTAAGCTGATGGGATAGAGAACCAACAAGAATGGAATTAAAGAAGTTTAAATTTGGAGAAATTTAAAGAGAAGCGTGGCTGACAACATCTGTGATAAGTCGTCAGCCCTGTGATAGGCTATCACAATTGTCATCAGACTTAAGCATGAGTTGAATCCTGCAATGACATTTGGTGATATGACGTCAAAATTATGATACGCCTTCATGAATGTCATCATCCTTAACCAGAGAATGGGAGTTGAAGAGAAGTTGTGATGAAATTTTGTGATAAAGCGTCAGGATGGTGATAGGGTGTCAGGAGCACCGTCAGACTTAGGTAGAACTTGGAAGCTGAGATGAAGTTTTGACAACATTGGTGACAAGACGTCAAACTATTGATACGTCATCAACATTAGACAGCAGAAGCCAAAAGTGCAGAGGAGCTGACGACATCCTTGATAAGCCGTCAGACTCCTGATAAGCTATTATAGATATCGTCGTCTATTCTGAGAAAAAGCTGCAACTTTAATTTTATTTCTTTATTTAGGTTGAACTATTTAAAGCTTTATTTTAGGGTTTTCTGAGGCATTCATTCAGGCATTCATTCATCATCATCATTATTCTGAAGAGAGTTTGATACTTTGAGTCTTGGAGGATTTTTTTTGATATTTCTTTCTCTGTCTTTTTGGATTTGAACAATACAACTATTTTGGGGTTTTTCCTTTGTGATCTAATCTATGATTCACTAATTATTATTTATCTCTGTAAGTTAATCTTCTCAATTATGAATTTAATTATGTGTTTCGTTCTATGCATCATGAGTGGCTAAACTCTATTAACCTGAATTATGGGATCTAGGGTTAGGTCATGATGAGGTGATAAATACTCATGATTTAATAGGTGTTAGAATTTCTTGATAATTCAGAGATTTAATTAAAGTTTGTTAGTTGTAAACAGTAGACACCCCTACTTTGATTTGCTTGAGAAAGAAATCATATACAGTAGGAAGTGAATTATCAATAGGGACTCAAAAATACTTCGTTTAATAATCAGAGTTGTAACAAGGTTGGTTAACCTAAAGTAAAATTTGGACAGTGAACAGATATTCCCTGTCCGAGAGGATTAGAAAATTAGACACTTAAATAGGTCAAGAGACATTTGAGCATATCATCGATAATTGTGAGAATCTTGAGTCACCTTTAGCATCTATTATGTACCATAAGCCTTAGTGAACATAATTTTGGTTATTTCATAAAATCTTGGTTACAAACATCAAAATTAAAGTGACAAACAATCATTTGTAAAACTTAAGCCCCCATTTTAGGAAACATTAAACTATCAGTGAATTAAATCACAAATAACTTGAGTTCACACCATATTCCCTGTGGGATTTAAACCCAAACTAGTTGGGTTTTATATTGACAATGATCGCTTACACCCATTCAAGAGTGTAGTTTGAGCCTTATAAAAAATGGTGCCGTTGCTGGGGAATACGGTTGTAAACTAAAAGTTGTGTGCGCTAATTGACTGTTAGTTAGGTTTCCTAGATTTATGTTTATGTGGTTTTTTTGTTTATTGCAAGTTCCTTGTTGTTTATTCCAAAAACAAGAAGTTTTAGAGAACCATTATTACAAATTAATCCGAAACCTCAGCTGATCGGGAGAATGGTAGAACATCAAGTGGCTGATAGACTGGCAGCCTTGGCCAGGGCTCAGGTGATCGTATAGAACTAGGGTTAACAAGTACGTTACCCGAACCATGATGATAAAGACTTGGGTGATAAGGAATTGCTGAATCCTCAAAACCTAAGGTGATCTTAGCAAATTACTGCACCAGTGCAGCAAAATTTCGACAGAAACCATCTAGTCAGAGGAAGGTATAGTCAACAGCCTGTCCATTATGAGGTTGATGACGATGATGAAGGAATGGATGGAGCAGGTGCAATGGTGCTATCATTACTCTACCGTTGGCACCTGGTGCAGAATTCAGCATAACAAGTACTATGATTCAACTCTTGAATCTGAAGGGTTTGTTTGGAGGCTTGCCTGGTGATGATACGAACATGCACTTTGTGAACTTTATCACCATTAGAAAATCTTTTGATAATCTAGGAGGGAGCCAAAATGTGATCCGATTGATATTATTTCCATTGTCTCAATCTAGGGAGGCAACAATATGGTTAAATCAGCCGGAGCACGATTCTATAACCAAATAGAGACAGTTGAAAGAGGCATTCCTAGAATGGTTCTTTCCACCTTCCAGGAGGGTACAATTGAGGGACGAAATTAGTAACTTCAGGTAACTCCCAACTGAAGCATTGCATAAAACTTGGGAGAGATTTAAGAAGAAGATGGCACAATGTCTGAACCACAACATGACGGACTTGCACATAATAGAGACTTTGTACAAAGATTTTAACTCTGTGACAAAGACAATTGTAGATAATATTGCAGGTAGTTCATTCATTGACCTTTCTTTTCAAGATGCTTCAGACATGCTGAATAGAATGACCAAACAGAGTCGGTCTTGGCATACCAGGGATTTGTGATAGCTAGCCTAACTATTTCTGGTGGTATGACTACGGAGCAATGCAGAAGGGATGAGGAGTGAGACCAAGACATGGCCCAATTAAAGTCTCAGATGGACTTGCTGACCAAGCACTTGCTGTCAGGCAAGACTGAAAAGGTTAAGGCTGTGAAATCTCAGTGCACTGTTGCTATTGATGCAGATGAGGAGGCAAATTATGTTAATAATCAGGAGGTTTTTCGAGGCAATAGCCAAGGGAATCAAGGTCTGAACTTTTAGGACAAGCCTGATTATAAAGACAGGGAACAAGTAAACTAGAGAAGCAATAATGATAGGAGTGGTTTGTATGTTCCTCCTGGAGGTCGGGATGTTGCACCAACTAGATCTGGAAAGATGTCCATAGAGGACATAATGGAAAAATTAGTGAAGGGAGTTGAGGATACCAACTCGGGGGTAACCACTATGAAGAGTGAATTCTCTACCCTGAGTCAATTGGTTAGTTCATACTCTACTTTTATCAAGAAGTTGGAGCAGCAGATGAGCCAACTTTCTACAACACTGAACCAAAGAAAAAGTGGTACTTTACCTAGTGATACGGTTCAGAATCTATGGAATGATGGCTCATGTATAGAGATTACCACTAGGAGTGGTAAGATCTTACCTGGCCCTTCTGTGGGAAAATCTGTAGATGGTGAGGTGGTTGTTGATAAATTCAAAGAAAGAAATCTAGTGAAGTCTGAGAAGCTGGATAGCTCTATTGATGCTTTGAAGAAAGAAAAAAAAAAGGAAGAGGAAGTGGTGTTGAAATCTATCTTAAGACCACCACCCCCCTTTCCTCAATGATTGAAGAAAAAGGCTGATGATGCAAAATTTAGCAAATCCATGGCCATGCTCAAGCAATTGACAATTAGTGTGCCTCTGGTTGAAGAACTTGAGCAAATGCCAGGATATGCAAAATTCATGAAGGACCTTATGACTAAGAAATGAACGGTGAGCTGCAAATTGGAGGCAGATCTCCACTTTTGTAGCATTATTTCTACAAGGACCTTAGTACAAAAAAATCCAGACCTAGGTGCAATCATTATTCCTTGAACAATTGGGACTATGGAATTCACCAGAGCACTATGTGATCTGGGAGCAAGCGTTAATTTGATGCCACTGACTATTTATAGAAAGTTGAGTTTTGGAAACCCCACACCCACCAACATGAGAAACGTGATGGCGGATAGGTCAGTAAAATGACCTGTTGGTATTCTGTATGATGTGTTATTAAAGGTTTCCAACTTTATATTCCCTATAGACTTTATCATTCTGGATTGCGAGGTGGACTTCAAGGTGCCCATAATCTTGGGTCGACCTTTCCTCTCAACTAGAAGTATGCTAATTGATTTAAGGGCAAATGAGCTCTTATTTAGGATGAATAATAAAGTGGTATAGTTTGATGTGGGAAAATCAATGAAGCAGCATAAAGAGATGAGTCTATTTTTAGTATTTGATATGCATTCTGAGGACGAACAGGAGGTGCGCATAGCTGAGCAACTTGTTATCAAACCTTTAGCTACGGTCATGATAAATTATGATAGTGAAGGCATTGGGGAGCACAAAGAAACCGTTTGTGCCTTGAAAGGCATGGGTTCATATCCTTATGCTCCTAAAAAGCTAGAACTTGACCTGGGTAATCAACCAACGCCACCAACCAAGCCATTTATTGAGGAACCTCCGATTTTGGAATTGAAGAAATTGCTTGGGCACTTACGGTACGTGTTTTTGGGAAATGGGAACATGCTACCTGTTATTATTGCAGCTGATTTGGGTGAACAATGGGTGAATGCTCTTATTTTAGTACTTCAAAGGCACAAGAGAGCTATAGGGTGAACCATCGTAGATATTATTGGCATTCCCCTGGGCATCTGCATGTATAAAATTCAGCTTGAGAAGGATTGTATTCCAACCATAGAGCATCAACTCCGTCTTAATCCACCAATGCAAGAGGTGGTTAAGAAGGAGATTATTAAGTGGTTGGATGCAGGAGTGGTTTACCCTATTTCTGACAGCAAGTGGGTGAGCCCAGTTCAATGTGTACCAAAAAAAGGGGTATGACGGTGGTTGCTAATGAAAAGAATGAGTTGATTCCACTCAGGCCTTTAACTGGGTGGAGAGTTTGCATGGACTACTGCAAGCTAAATTCTTGGACTCTGAAAGACCACTTTCCGATGCCCTTTATGGACCAAATGCTTGATTAATTAGCTGGCAGGGGGTGGTATTTCTTCTTGGATGTTATTCTGGATACAACCAAATATGTATTATTCCTGAAGATTAGGAGAAGACAACATTCACATGCCCATATGGCACCTTTGTATTTAAAAGGATCCCATTTGGGCTATGTAATTAACCTGCCACTTTTCAACGGTGTATGATGTCTATCTTCTCTGACATGGTGGAGGGCACCATAGAGGTATTCATGGATAATTTCTCTGTGGTGGGTGATTCATTCAAGATGTGTTTGACAAATCTAAATGTAGCCTTGCAAAGATGTGTCAAATTTAATTTGGTGCTTAACTGGGAAAAATTCCATTTTATAGTCAAGGAGGGCATCGTTCTTGGCCACAAAATTTTTGAAAAGGGGATAGAAGTTGATCGAGCAAATATGGAAGTTATTGAGAAACTACCACCTCCCATATCAGTGAAAAAAGTCTGTAGTTTTCTTGGACATTCTGGCTTTTATCAGAGATTTATAAAAGACTTTTCAAAGATTGCAAATCCACTTTGCAAACTTTTGAAGAAGGAGGTGAAATTTTCCTTCAATGATGAGTGGTTGAAGGCATTTGATTTCCTTAAAAAGAAGTTGATTGGGGCCCCTATTGTTATTGCACCTGACTGGGCAAAACCATTTGAGATCATGTGTGATGCAAGTGGTGTTGCTCTTGGAGCTGTATTGGGGCAAAAGAGGGACAAATTATTTTATCTAATATATTACGCCAGCAAAGCACTGAATGGAGCACAAAAAAATTACACCATCACTGAATAGAAACTTCTAGTTGTAGTATATGCTTTCAATAAGTTCAGAGCTTATTTGCTTGGGACCAAAGTAGTGGTCCACACCGACCAAGCTGCCTTAAGGTATTTGATGGATAAGAAGGATACTAAACCAAGGCTGATTAGATGGGTATTGTTGCTGCAAGAATTTGACTTTGAGGTCAAGGATAGGAAAAGTTGTGAAAACTAGGTTGCAGATCATTTGTCTAGAATAGAAGATGAACAGAAAAGTAGTGATAAAGTGAAGAAAAATAATGCATTCCTTAATAAGGAGATCCTGGCTGCCGCTATGGAAAAATTGCCTTGGTATGCAAATTATGCAAATTATGTTGTGAGTGAGGTCATTCCAGAAAACTTTTCTTTCCATCAAAGGAAGAAGTTCTTACATGATGTCACGCATTACTTCTGGGATGAGCCGTATCTTTTTCGGTGATGTGCAAACAATATTATAAGGAGATACGTGCCAGAAGTAGATGTATTGTGCATATTGGAAGAATGTCATTCTTCCCCAGTCGGGGGTCACCACGTAGGTGACCGAACGGATAGGAAAATATTGCAGAGTGCCTATTATTGGCCAACATTGTTCAAGGATGCCTACGAGTTTATGATGAAATATGACTAATGCTAGAGGGAGGGGTCAATCTCTAAAAAACATGAGATGCCCTTGACTAAGATGCTTGAAGTGGAATTATTTGATGCCTGGGGCATTGATTTCATGGGTCCTTTTGTGAGCTCGTACGAGATGAAGTATATTTTAGTTATTGTTGACTACGTCTCAAAATGGGTTGAAGTTGTGGCTTTGTCTGATAATGAAGGGAGGTGGATTGTTGCTTTTCTCAAGAAAAACATCTTCTCTCGCTTTGAAGTACCACATACTATCATAAGCGATGGAGGATATCATTTTTGCAACAAAATGTTTTGAACAGATTTGGCAAAATATGGGGTGAAACAGCACAGAGTGGCTACTCCATACCACCCACAAACTAGTGGGCAAATGGAGGTATCAAATCGTGAGATTAAAGCCATCCTAGCCAAAATGGTGAATGCTAGCCGGAAAAATTGGTCTCGAAAGCTCAATGATGCCTTGTAGGCATATTAAACTGCTTTCAAGAAACCCATTTCTATGTCACCATTTCAGCTATTCTATGGAAAATTTTGCCTCCTACCAATAGAGTTGGAGAACAAGGCCTTATGGGCACTCAAAAGGTTGAATCTGAATTGGAAGGAAGCAATAGAGCTGAGACTGGGGCAATTAAATGAGATGGATGAATTCCATCTCAGGGCCTATGAACGAGCAGATCTGTATAAAGAAAATATGAAAAAGTACCATGATTGGAGAATAGAGAAATGAGAGTTCCAAAAGGGTGACTTGGTGCTTCTGTTCAATTCCAGACTTAAATTGTTCCCAGGTAAGCTGAAATCTAAGTGGTCAGTCCCTTTTAAAGTTAGTCAAGTCCACTCATCTGGAGTAGTGGAACTTGAAAATGAAGATGGTAATACCTTCAAGGTAAATGGGCAACGTGTTAAGCTTTACATTGGCCTGAAAGAATCAGTGAAAAGTATCACCATTATCTGTCTTGATGAAGTCTAAAGTAATCGAGATACCTGAGTCATGCTGTGATGTTAAATCAGGCACTGCATGGAAGGAAACCCATGACCCCCGAGATTGATCCATTCCAAGTATACTCTAACCCTTAGTTTCATTTTTCTTTGATTTTGAGTTGAGGGTGTAGGGTAGTTTATTGTTGTAACATATTTTGTGGTAACTAGGAGAAATACAAGTACAGAAAGCAGTTGACATATTTTTGATTGATTTTTAAACACCTCTCTAATGTTTTGTTTGAAAAGACTATGTGAATTATATTTACTTGTGACCATTGTGAATCTTGTTGTGGCATTAGTTCTAGCTGCTTGATGATCATTGCTGAACAATTGAATGAACTAGATAAGTAGTGGTCTGCGATATACTTGCATGCCATATGTGTGTGAGCAACTACTTCATCCCCTCTGTATGCTAAAGCCTGAACTTGTCTGGTTAGTTTTACCATGGTTAAAGGATAGGGGTTAGGAAAGGATCATAGGCCATTTTTTTTACTAACCCATTTTTAGCCTAAATAGCTTTCCCTATGTGCATCATATCGCTTGATCCCTGTTTTGAGCCTAATTAGCCTATTTCTTTCTTATGACACTTTTCACCTTCCCATTTATACCATAATGAACCTGTTTTGGCCCTGGTCCTCCTTGGATACTATGCACCTTGACATAGGCAAATAGCCTAAGTTGAGGGTGGCTATCATAGGGGTACATGGTGTAAAAGGAGTATGAATAAGGGTAGAATAAAGGAAAAATAATAAAGTTGGGTGCTATTCAAAAAAAAAAAGAAAGGAGAGAGGCACCCAACTTGAATATGTGCGATCAATAGAAAAGAGAATGAAAAAGAGGTTAATAAGTGAGCCCCAAGAGAGTAGAGTAGTGTTAAGGAGGCATAGTCACTCTAAATTTCCTTGAATATCATACCAGCCCTAGCCTACATTATAAGCCTAAATGAAGTCCTATAGTGATCCTAGCTGGCCTATCTGAAGGTCTTGGTAATGAAAATAAGGGCAAGACTATGGTACTTGGCATACACTGATCGAAACTTCATTTTGAGAGTGAGAGTCTTTTGATGATCCCCACGTTACATTTTTGGTTTATCATATGCGAGGAGGGGGATTTCTTTATTGTGAAGGAATAATGGTATTGTTGTTAGCTACTTACTTGTTTAGATAGTGCAGCATTGGTATATGAATGGTTGTTGTGGCTAAGATTGATTCCATCGCTTGAGTCCTTTGTGTTACATTATTGTTCTTCAATGACATACATAGTTGGTTTTAATTGGATTGACCTTGGAGATGGTAACTATGTTTTGAGCTTAAAAGAGAAAATTGGCAGCTGAATGTGCTATGTATTCTCTTAGTTGGGCTAAGTTGCTTGTGGAAAAGCAATTGTTTTAAGTTGAGGGTGTTGATATGTGAGCAATTTCTAACACATTTAAGACCTTTAACCAAGAATAATTTCAAAGTTTTAAGCAACTTTTGTCGTTTTTGATTTGTTTATGTATGATTTTACAATTTAAGCTAATGGGATAGAGAACCAACAAGAATAGAAGCAAAGAAGTTAAAATCTAGAGGAATCTGAAGAGAAGTATGGCTGACGACATCTGTGATAAGTCGTCAGCCCTGGATAGGTTATCACAGTTGTCGTCAGACTTAAGCATGAATTGAAGCCTGCAATGACATTTGGTGATATAACGTCAAAAGTGTGATACGCCGTCATGAATGTCGTCATCCTTAACCAGAGAATTTGAGTTGAAGAGAAGTTGTGATGGCATTTTGTAATAAAGTGTCAGGATGGTGATAAGGCATCAGGAGCACTGTAAGACTTAGGCAGAACTTAGAAGTTGAGATGAAGTTTTGACGACATTGGTGACAAGCCATCAAACTCTTGATACGTCGTCATCGTCGTCGTCATCATTAGACAGCAGAAGCCAAAAGTGCAGAGGAGCTGACAACATCCATGATAAGCCGTCAGACTTCTGATAAGTTGTCACGGATGTCGTCGTCTATTCCGAGAAAAAACTGTAACTTTAATTTTATTTCCTTATTTAGGTTGAACTATTTAAAGCTTTGTTAGGTTTTTTTGAGGCATTCATTCAGGCATTCATTCATCATCATCATTATTCTAAAGAGAGTTCGATACTTTGAGTCTTGGAGGATTTTTTCCGATATTTCTTTCTCTATCTTTTTGGATTCGAACAATACAACTATTTTGGGGATTTTCCTTTATGATCTAATCTACGATTCACTAATTATTATTCATCTCTGTAAGTTAATCTTCTCAATTATAAATTCAATTATGTGTTTCGTTCTTTGCATCATGAGTGGCTAAACTCCGTTAACCTGAATTATGGGATCTAGGGTTAGGTCGTGATGAGGTGATAAATACTTAACATTTAATAGGTGTTAGGATTTCTTGATAATTCAGAGATTTTAATTAACGTTTGTTGGTTGGAAATAGTAGACACCCCTACTTTGGTTTGCTTGAGAAAGAAATCATATACAGTAAGAAGTGAATTATCAACAGGGACTCGAAAATACTTCGTTTAATAATCAGCGCTGTAACAAGGTTGGTTAAAGTGACAAATAATCATTTGTAAAACTTAAGCCCCTATTTCAGGAAACGTTAAACTATCAGTGAATTAAATCGCAAACGACTTGAGTTCACACCATATCCGACCCCAACCTAGTTGGATTTTATATTGATAATGATGGCTTACACTCATTCAAGAGTGTAGTTTGAGCGTTATCAGCATTCAAGGCTATTAATATCATATAGGTCCCCACACGGTCACACATATCACATAATAACTCAATTTCAATAATTATGTCATATATAGGCCCCACACAAGCACAACGCATAAATATCCATTTTTCATGATTAGTTCCCACCCTTAACATACATTTTGTATCATCATTTATTACCCAGCCCAGTCTGAAAGAGTTGAGCCATAACCTACCTCAAAAACCGAAATCAGTCTGCTACACCTCAAACTCACGATCATATTTTTCATGAACAATTTTAAAATCCACCAAAAATATCAAATATGGAATCTACACGTAAAAAAAGCCCATATTAACTACTTTTGGTTCGAGGTCATAACAGACCCCCGGAATGGGTTTCCATAAAAAAGAAAGAAAAAATTAGAACTTTACTTTAAAAAAGTGTTCCCCATATTTTTAGGAATCTATAGATGAAAACCCAATTCAAATCGAGTTAAAATGAGGTTCAAATCGAAGAAAAATTATTTTTGAGCTTTACCGAGTAAAATCTTTAAAATCCGAGTTAAAATCACGAATCGAAGTTGTTTTGAAGGTTAAATTGATGAAAAATTAGTAATTTTAAGATAAAAATATTACTCAAGTGAAAAGACGTGAAATTGGGGTTTTATCAAGTCATAAGATCTTTGGGGTTTTGAAGAATTTATCAAAAAATTACAAAGAAATGAGTGAATTCTTACCTTACATCCCTAATAAAACCAAGAAATAAATATTCATCTAGCTTCCCAAACTCCCACAAACTTTACTTTTAACTTCCCTCACTATTTTAGGGTTTAACTCTCAAGAGACAAGATGAAAATGAGCAAACTGGTCTAAAAAGAGGTGAAAACTGTTATAAATAGTACAGTTTTTTTGCACCAGCGTTAAGCAAACAAATTAGGTTTTTTTTAAACTCCAATCCGGACTTCAATGGGGTGCTCAAAATTCGTTCGGAGTCCAGTAACTGAGTCAAAAAACTTGACAGCGCCCAAGTGCACACGCAAGTGTACATGATCTTATCAAGTAGTAAAGTGGCTTCAAGAAAGACCAAGTATCGATCTCTCAGGGACTTGCGTTCGTCGACTATCAAATTCTAGTTTAACGATAGAGAAAAAGTAAAAAATAGAGTTTTAGAATTGTAAATTAAAAGTAAACTAAAAAAATGCGAAAAAGTAATGACTTACGACAATCAATGGAAAGAATCCTATGGTTAAGGCTTAAGAACAATCATACTATGCTATTGAATTTCATTCGTTAAATTGCTTATCTTAGTTGTTGATTCGTAGGGTTAATTGCATAATAATGGTCTCCCAACCTCTAATTGCTTACCTAATATGGATATTACAACTACATCATTGAGCGGGGATGTAATAATCTAATTAAGTGTTTTTTAGCTATCATCCTACCTTTGAATCAAGTAAGACATTTAAGAACATCCCTTTCCTAGATGCTAATTCAAATTCCTTATTTTATATTGAAACAAGAACCATACTTTGTTTATTCCCATGTTTTATCTCCCTATTCCCTCTCCTGAGATCAAAAGGTTGACCATTGATGTATTTAAAGAGTATATAATCCTTAAAATAGTTAAATTAAGAATAAACAAACAACCATAATGATAAGCAAATCAAACAAACTTAATACAAAATGAGAGTATTCATGATCGTGGCCTTAACCACGGAAAGAGGGTTTAGCCTTTAATGGAAATATTCATCATCCAATCCCTTGGAGTGATGATACAAACCATACAAAAAACTAAATTAAAGAATGATAAAACCTAAAAGAAGTTGTGGTAGCCTCCAATGATGTCCCAAGTGATCTAAGGTGTTCCAAGATGATTAAAATAGAGTTTGGGACGTTATATTTATAGTAAACAGGTCATTAACCGACTTAGATTGGATTTCCACGGTGTTTTCCTTTAGAAATTTTGGTTATCACCGCATCGCAGTGACATGTCAATTCACAATTGTCAAAAAATCTATCAAAATCCAGTATCTCATCATGACTTCACCGCGTCACGGAGCCTTGTTAAACCCTATTATAATCTACACGCGCTAGTGTGTCAAATAGTTGGGCTTATTCCAAATACATTGGTGGTTTGTATGAATCCATTGTCTACCTTTACAGTCTACATACGCCCCATACATTTCAGGGGTCTAAATTTCATAAATCTTTGTATTGTGCTTTCAGCCTTTTTGAGTTGTTTATACTTGATTTAAAGCTTGTTATCATTCATATATCATAATAATACATTCAAAAAGCATCATATATAATTAAACATAACAATTTAGAGCTCAAAACAACACAACATCCTCAACGGTGAACTAGAAACACGAGCTAACCATAGGCTAATTTCACTTTGATCTTTAACTCATTGTGTTGACTATTGTCTTGATCCAATTAACCCTTGAACATTACCAAAAAGTTGTTTCACATAGAAATACATAATAAAACCTTATAAACTAATTAAAACACATTAGAACACAACACAATAGACTAGAAAAACACCTAGCTCTAGCTAGTTACACTAATTTTCTTGGTTGAATTCTAAATGATCAAGTTGAATCAATAACTCATGTGAAACACCATTAAACATTGTAAACACATATTTGGACACATAAATTTTTATTTATATCATTATAAACACATATAGCACATGAATCATCCTCAAAACAAGGCTAAAAAGGCTAGAATAGCATCGTTAGATTGCATAAATACACCCAACTTTAGAGCCATCTGGATACTAGAATGATAGATGTTATTATATGCGAACTCAATCAAAGGTAAGTGGTCATCCCGAATGACCTTAAAGTCAATGACACACGCTCTGAACATATCTTATAAAGTCTGAATGGTCCTTTCTACTTGACCATATGTTTGAGGGTGAAAGGTTATACTGAGATGGACTTGGGTACTAAGACCCTTTTAGAAGGCTTTCCGAAAGTGAGAGGTGAACTGCATACCTCTATCTAAAATGATGGATAACAGGACATCGTGTAACCTAACCAACTCACAGATATAGAGCCTGGCATAGTCCTCAGCTGAATAAGAAGTATGAACTGGCAAGAAATGGGCTGATTCAGTCATCCTATCCACAATGACCCAAATCAAATCATGTTGGCGATGAGTACGAGGTGAACCTATCACAAAATCTATGTTCTTTTCCTCCCATTTCCAAGTGGGAATAATAAACTCCTGCATAGACCTACTAGGCTTCTGATGTTCAATCTTAATATGCTGACACGTTGGGCACTTAGTTACAAACTCTACAATATCCCTCTCCATCAATAGGTTTCCCATAGATCACGGTACATCTTAGTGGCCCCTAGATTAATAGAGTATTATGCACCATGCACTTCAGTAAGAATTTACTATCTCACGCCATCCACACTTGGCACACATAGCCTACCCTGGCAATACAATATACTATCTCCCTCTTGGGAGAAAACCTCTACTTTTTGGTCTCTGACTGACTCTTTTAGCTTAACTAAACTAGGATCACTATCTTACTTTTCTTTTACCTCGGAAACTAGAGAAGATTCCAAACTATTCTGAACCCATACACTACCCTCAGCCGAATCAACCAAATGGATACCTAGTCTAGTAAGCTAATGAACTTCCTGAGCTAACTTATTCATACCATCCTCAACATGAGCAACACTACCCATGGACAACCTAATAAGGGAACCTGCCACTATATTGGCCTTGCCCAGATAATACAAAACACTCATGTCATAATCTTTCAACAACTCCAACCATCTTCTCTGATGTAAGTTTAAGTTTTTCTGTGAAAACACATACTGTAGGCTTTTGTGGTCTATGAATAAATCAATGTGTACCCCATACAAATAGTGCCTCTAAATATTTAAGGAAAAACAAGGCTTCTAATTCAAGATCATGAGTGGGATAATTCTTTTCATGGGGCTTAAGTTATTCCAGAGGCATAGGCCACAACCTTACTCCTCTACATCAAAACACACCCCAAGCCATCTCTGTAAGTATCATAATATACAATAAATCCATCAGAACCATCGGGTAAAGTCAAAATCAGGGTTGTAGTGAGTCGAATCTTCAACTCCTGAAAACTCTTCTCACAAGAATCTGGCCATTGAAATTTAATTTTCTTTTGAGTTAATCTAGACATAAGGGATGCAATATATTAAAACCCTTTAATAAATCATCGGCAATAACCAGCCAAACCCAAGAAACTCCTGATATCTTATGGAGAGATGGGTATGGGCCAGTTTCTCACTAGTTTAATCTTTTATGGATCAATTCTGTAATGCCTCAAAAATGGGTCTTAATATATTTTAAGGATCAACTCTGTAACACCCTAAAAATGGGTCTCAAGATGTCACACAATGCTCAAGACTATGAGTAGTCTTAAGCTAACCCTGTGAGCCTTCTACTAAATCTGAAGCTCATAATAAAGAAATATAGACATATAATCAAAGCTAAAATTCAAAATTCTGTCTGAGCTAATGGAAATTATTTGAATATAATATCTAAAAATACTAGACTTAAGAGTTTGATCAATACTAGAAATCTAAATCGTATCTAGCAGTCTAACAAGCCTCTACTACTAATAACTAGAGAGTCACCGGGACAAACCATAACTGACTTGAACTGTCTGAAAATATTGAATCATCTATACTAATAAGCTGAAAAACTTAATAGCTGGGTCCCCAATCTATGAGGACTCACCAACTGTTGGAATGTAGATAAAGATACCCAAAATCACTCACGTTGCTGAAACTGAGCACCTGAACCTATATTATGAGACAAGAGCAGTACTTCTGGATTGTAATGAGTATATGGGGGTGAAAACATAAGTAAAACAATGTCTCAACATCATCATAATTTGTAACATAATGCATGCTAAATGTAGATGACTCACATAAGCTTGAATAACTGAAAACTACGAATCATGATAATGAGTAGCAAAACATACTGTATAAATCTAGTGAGTCATAGAATTTAATTTCTAAAAGTTGTACTAGTATTTTGTCTTTAAATCATGTTTTCTAAGTGTAGAAGGACTCACTTCTGTATTTGTAATCTGAAATCTAAAATCTCATAGCTAATATCTTTTGTAAACAACATATGAATAAAGTTGTAAGCCTTTACACTTAGTTCTAAAAGCTTTTCTGTTATTCTTTTCTATAGGTTGTAGGGAATTCTTTTAAAAGCTTTCTGTAAGGGAAGTTCTTCTAACCGACATACATGATGTGAGCTATCATAGTGTCCAACATCTAGTTCTCTTATGGGAAAACCTCAAGTTGGGGAGAGGTGCCATACTCTTGCCAAGGAGTATAATGTAATCTTAGTGATCACATCTGTATCTGTCATCTATATAGAAATAAGAATAATTTGATAATCTGAACCTACATTGGCTTATAGTTCTGGGCATATAAACATACCCAACTCGATGCTAAATATTACCCTCTTTAATCTGTATGCTCATTCTGTTGGAAATTTACTTTAAAAATTAGCATAATGGTTTATAATGAAAACTAATTGTATATCTATTATTTTAAACTGTAATTGTAAAGTGGATTCCATGTCTGAACTAAGATCAAAAGATCAAATCTTTATCAAAGTCTAAAAAATAACTAATCATGGGATGCTTAAAGCATAGTCATTCTTGAAATATCAACATTCAAACTAGGGCTAATAACCCATGCATCAAATTCATGTTAAATCATCATAAAGTTCATGCTTGATAATGAAAATATTGATAATTCAATTCTAAATCTAGAAATACTGCAATACGCATGAAAATACAAAAGTAGACATGCAATTCAACATCTAAATCTCTCAAAATATCATAATCTTCAATTAGAAAAAAGTGGGTATAAACCCTAGATTGAAATTCATATAATTTCATATAAAATTTAACTTTAAAACTAATTTTGGGCATAAGGATGAAAGGATTATCCTTGTTGAAAACTTCCACATACCTTAATTGATGAACTAGATGAAGAAGCTTGAACTTTGAGTTCCTATTTGTGCTCTTGAAGATAGATTCTTGAAGTTCTTGAATTGAGAATCTTTAATTTTGAGCTATCTTGGAAAATGAATGGTGGAATTTAGATTTCTTGGGGATGAAGGTTTGATGTTCTATTGTTTCTTTGAGAGAAAGTTGATGAAAAGTGAGCATAATAGGCTTAAAATAGGTTTAATCCTCTGTTATTCACAATTTGGAGGCTTGGGAAAAATGTAAATTACCTTTTTAAAATTTTACTCGAAACTGGAAATCCTAATTTTGCCTCCTACCATGATGTGCCGCTATTGAGGTGGCTTATTGGAGAAAGGAACAATCGCCATTTTGTATTTTACCGTGACGTAGCATAATCACGTTGCGCCACTGAAAAAGGATGAGTGCCAAATTGCACTCTACTGCGACACAGTGTTTGTCCAATTGGAAATTATGGCGCGATACAGGCTAATCATGGTGAGCTATTGGAAAAGGACGAGTAGGAATTGGCACTTCATCGCAATACGGGCCAATCACGGTGCTCTACTGGAAATCGGACAATTGCAAATTTTTCCTTCACCACGACGCAGTGCTTATCGCTGTGTTCTACTATTTTTACTAAAATCGACATAACTTCTCAACCGAGTATCGGATTAAGGCGAAATTGGTATCGTTGGAAAGCTAATTCAATTATCTACATATTGAAGGGTCTAAAGCTGGAAAATTCTACTTGTATCAAGTGTTATTAATTTTTAAAGTTGACCCTTGACATTTTAGGAGCTAAACTGAGCTAATAAAAGTATGAGGCATTACAATATCTCCCCCTTAGGAATATTCGTCCTCGAATGAGACTAATTAAATTGAAGATACTGAGAAATTGAGGCATATGCTGGCATACAGAACTAAAATAGCTGCTAACTAAATCTGAAGCATACTGAGCGACTGAGCTAATCTGTGAATGCATGAATTGATATGAAGATAACTATATAGCTGAATGTGAGACTAGAAAAGAACTGACTTAAGAAGGACTGTTACCTTCGACTGAATCTAAGTTTGTGGAGAAAAGGTGAGGATACTTGGTATATATGTCTTCTTCGGCTTCCCAAGTAGCACCCTCAACGGACTATTTTTGCCACACAACTTTGACCAAGGGAACTTCTTTGTTCCTTAGTCTACAGATCTGATGGTCAAGAATCTCTACTAGAAATTCTTCGTATGAAAGGCTATTCTAAATATCTGCGCTTTCTAGAGGGACTACAATAGCTAAATCATCCATGCTCTTCTTTAATAACGATACATGAAACACTGGGTGAACTAACGACAAGTCTGCGGGTAGCTCAAGCTCATACGCTACCTTCCCCACATGACTTAAAATCTTGTAGGGGACTATATATTGGGGACTAAGCTTACCTTTTTTTTTCAAAGCCCTTCACCTCCTTCATGGGTGAAACCTTAAAATACACAAGATCATCTACTTCAAACTGAAGATCTCTCCTTCTTACGTCTGTATAAGATTTTTAATGACTCTGAGCTACTTTCAATCTCTCTCGGATCAAATAAACTTTCTCTATGGATTCAAATACCAAATCTGGCCTAATTAAAGCGACCTCACCCACTTCAAACCAACCAACTAGTGATCTACATCTCTGCCCATAAAGAGCCTTAAATGAGGCCATCTGAATACTAGAATAGTAACTATTATTGTAGGCAAACTCGATCAATGGCAAGTAGTCATCCCAACTGCCTTTGAAATCCAGAATACATTCCCTCAACATGTTTTCTAAGGTCTGAATGGTTTTGTTTGCGGATGAAAAGATGAATTGAGATGAACTTGGGTACCAAGACCCTTCTAAAAGGCTTTCTAAAACTGAGAGGTAAGCTGAGTACCCCTATCTTAAATAATGGATAAGGTAACTCGATGCAATCTAAAAAACTCTCTGATATACAACTTAGCATAACCTTCAGCTATGTAAGATGTGTGAACTAGCAAAAAATGGGCTGATTTGGTCAATCTATCTACAATAACCCAAATCAAATCATGATGACGACCCAAAAGGGGTAATCCAGTCACAAATTCTATATTCACCTCTTCCCACTTCTAAGTGGGAATACCAAACTCCTACAAAATGCCACAAGGCCTTTGGTGCTCTACCTTAACCTGTTGACAAGTTACACACTTGGCTACAAATCCTGCTATACTTTCTTCGTACCACTCTACCAATAGACTTCCCGCAAATCATGGTATATCTTGGAGGCTCCTGGATGAATAAAGTAACACGCACCATGCACTTCTGCCATAGTCCACTGCCTTAAATCATTAACATATGGCATACATAATCTACTCTGGTATCTCAGTACACCATTTCCACCTTGGGACAAAACCTCTACCTTCTATCTTTAACTGAACCCATTAATTTGACCAAACTAGGATCCCTATCCTGCTTCTTTTTTCACTTCAGAAACTAAAGAAGATTCTGAACTACTCCAAACCCAAGTATTACCTTTAGCTGAGTCAACCAACCTCACACCCAATCTAGCTAACTAGTGAACTTCTCGAGTTATTCATTTTTAAAGTTGAACCTTGACATTCTAAGAGATAAACTGAGCTAAAATGTTAAGCGGAATTGAGTACAGAGTTGGGACTGAATATTTCAGATGGAACTGAGGATGATTACCACCCTCTGATGTAGGTTAAGCAAAACTAAAGCTATATATTCTAGCCCTCTTGTTTTCTTTCTCTTTCTCTTTAGTTTTTTGCTTCTTAATCTACTGAGCATGGACCATCAACCTAGCCAAGTTTATCTTCTTAATCAGCATTGCGGTCCTACACTCCTTGACCACACTATCAGATACACCAGACATAAACTTGCTCATATTAGACTTGCCATCAGCTACCACATGAGGTGCATACCTGGCCAACTGAGTAAACTTAAGGGAATACTCTTTTACACTCATGTTGCCTTGATTCATATTAATGAACTCTAAAACCTTAGCTTCTCTTAACTCTAATAGAAAGAACCTATCTAGAAAGGCAATAGAAAACTCCTCCCATTCTATAGGCCCTGCATCTGTTCCCCTATCTACCTTTCACTGCTTAAACCATGTATGAGCCATATCCTACAACTGAAAGGCAGCTAACTCAGTACTCTCACTAGCGAATGCCCTTATAATGTCTGTTACCTTCTACACTATGTCAAGGAATTCTTATGGGTCCTTTATAGACTTAGACCCTAAAAATGAAGGAGGGTTCATATGGGTGAAGTCCCAAATTCTAGCTATAATAGTATTGGCCACTGGGTTGGCCTGAACAGCAGCTGGTCAAAAATTCTGAGCTTCCATAGAATAGACTAGATTGGTAAAAGCTGCTCTAAATTCTACGTGAGAAACTTTCTCATTCAAGGGATCTTCCTAAATGGGCAGAGGTAATGGCTGGTTCCCAGTTCTTCTTTCATTGATCTTTCGGGGAGGTATCTTCTATAAATGGAAGGAAATGTTATATTAGATGAAGATTTTAACTTGATCACATGCTCACTCGCACGAAATAAACATTGAAAGAAGGGAACTTTGTCTAAAAATGTCTCATAGCCTCTTGTCTATAAGTGTGGTGCGCTACACACCCATGTACAAAACTCTACTTGATGAGGCTTTCAGACTCCCTAGGACTCTTTAGAACCTTAGGCTATGATACTAAGTTTGTAATGCCTTGAGACTGCACCCTGAGCATCACACGGTGCTTACGACCCCAAAAGACCACAATCTAACCCATGACTGATACCTTCTGTGAGCACTAAATATAATACTAGAATATATAAATGCGGAAGAAATCTAAAAAATGACATAACATTCTCAAAATACTAAAATAATAACTGAGTATAACTGATAATAACATCTGAAAACTTAATAACTGACTATGATAGTCTGAGAGCCTTTAACTGATTGAATATAGAGTTGATGGGATAAACCCCAACTAACTCCAATTGAAATAACTACTGAACTGCTGGAATACTAAAATAGATAAACTCTATCCTCAAAATATGAGGACTCACCTCTATAACTGTTGTTGATAGCCTAAGCTGCTAAGTATGGTCAGGAACCTGAGCGTCCAAACCTATGAAATAAGACATCATAGTGCAAAATAAAGTATACAATCAGTCCATAAAATGTATTGGTATGCTAAGTGAGGTAAGGCATGGGTTCATATACATGAGATAATAACTGACTGAATATACTGAGCATGCAATACTGTACATATAGGTATACATTATGTATCTAAAACTATACTAAATTTGAATACTGAATTCTGATGGCTGAGTAACTGATAACTAATAGCCATAGTTCTATAGAACTGACTAAGTTCTTTACTGGATACTGACACTGAAACTGTAACTGTGGAAGTGTTCATTTAACCGACATACCCCTATATACTCTGATTTGGGGTCAACCTGTGACCCCAATTGGAAGGGTGTTAACACCTTGCCACGGGATAATAACAATGTTGTGTCAATTCTAATATGGCAGGAAGACTCATGAAATGTATATATAATTACGTCAACCCTAGTCTAGCAGGAGGATAACTCACCCTACTCTGGCTACATAGTTTTGTAACTTAGTGATTGCTACTTAGGGTCAAACCCTAACTGGCAGGAATACCCCCATCCCTAGGTTTGCTTAGTGCTAAATTCTACTCCCAACTGAAAGACACTAATCACTAGACTGTACTAAGATTGACTGAACTGACCTTGATCTTGTTGACTGACTGAACTGGACTGAGTTTACTGTGTTCTGTTAACTGACTGAGTACTACTATTCTTGACCTTTTTGGGACTGTTTTGTAAATATTACAACTAAGTAAACAACTAGATTTTAGGTAATAAATACCCCTAGGACTCGATAGCATAATTAATAAATGCATATCACAACTTTAGTAACACAACAAGAGGTTACCATGCATAATTTACTCATATGGACATTTTATCAAACATTTGGGGAGCATGATTGCTATACATGAGAATTAACCACATAGTGCATCATAATTACAACATGTAACTTGCAAATTCAAGGGTTTTGACATGAGAGATTCATAATTCAACGCACATGCAAACTTAATTTAATGGAATTCATAAAAGATCTTAACTTAAAACCCATACAAAAACATAAACATGAGCATAATTCAATTCATAACAGGGGAATAATAATTTAAGTTTTAAAAAGGGTTCTTAAACTCCAAGGTGGAAGGAGCCACAAGGATGAACACCTAACATACCTTGATTGTTGAATTTGTGGAGAATTATTGGTGAATTCTTGAGACTTGGATTTGAATTTGATGAACCTAGGATTTTGTTCTTGAGAGGTTTTGTGAAGAATGAATGTATTTTGCCCTTTTAGAAGCTTAATTTTGTATTTTGGCTGAATAATGTAAGGGGAAAATGACCTAATTACTGCAAAAAACCCGTAACTTAATCCACAAATTGTGTCCAGTGATGAAATAGGTGACGCGCCGCATCGATGGTGTCGACGCGATTGCCGTCGCACGCGTCAATGTTATCGATGTGATAGCCAACATGATGCATTGAGATTGCATTGCTTGCTATTTTGGTCATCGAAACATGACCCAGACGATGTTCGAAAATTCTAAAACTCACCTGAGATTACCTATAGATAACCCTGATCATGAAATAATTTAAAAATCGATAATCTAAGGTTGTAAAGATTGTAAATGATGCCATTGAAATATCGAGGCCAAAAAAAAAGACTAAGTGTCAATACTTGGCTGAAATTTTCTAAGTCTGGGACCTTTTTTGGCATACTATAAAGGACTGAAATGACTAGGACTTTGTGGGGTCTTACAAAATTGTGCTTAGTTTGGTTTGTTTATTCCTTTATATGAGCTAGATACATCATCAAAGCCATAGAACCTAAATTGTTGGTGATTGCTCAGAATTTGGATAAATTCAACAATTATCCATGGGGATGTGAAAGCAATTCCCTGTCTGTCAATTATTTATTGACAAAATTATCACCAAAGAAGATCAGCTTATACGGTTTTTCTTGGGCTTTCATAGTAAATTTATTACTATTTCTTTACTCTTTTATTTATTTATATTGAAAATATTTTGAATTTTTTCTGTTTGCACCATGTTTTCATTTTTAAGCTTTGGCATTATAAGCCATTCCTCCCTCCTACAACAGGTCAAGGACTACTCAGATGTGGTTTCTCATCCAAGGATCCTTAGGTGGTTGTTTTCCAAGAACAATTCAAAAATGAATCCCTTTGATCTCTTCAACCCTCCTGATGATGTAGTAAGTCTGCTTTCAAGTAAAATAATTTTACTCATGTTAAGACATTGTAACAAATGGGCCATATGTTGCAACAGATGGTTTATATATTGCAACTTATCTCTACAGATTACCCATTTACTGTAATTGTTGCAACAAATGGGTATTTATTAGAATAGGTAGGTCATCTATTGCAATAAATAAGTCATCTTTTGTAAAAGGCTACCATCTATTTCTTTGGTTCTTTGAACCCGTGTTAACAAATTACCTATCTATTGTAACTTATGCAATAGATAGGTAATCTATTGCTACAGATGAGTAATATGTTACAACTAATGGATAATCTATTGTAACAAATGAGTAATCTATTGTAATTAATGGGTAATTTGTTGCAACAGATAAGTAATCTATTACATAGGCTCTCTGTGTTAACATAATACATAATTTACTGCAAACTATTATTTGATGTAAACATATCTACTTTTATTTATAGTTTGTGTATCCATGGCTTGTACCTACTAAGTAAGAATTGGAGTGACTTCTTTTGTTACTCTAGGCATTGTTCAAACAGAAATAGACCTAACAGTGGATTTAATAAAGAAATAATTGGATGGAGCAAGAGCCATAAAAAGAGCAGTTAGGGAAGGTAAGTTTATTGTTGTTGATCCTCATGTTAAGGTTCTTGATGAATAACGTCCTGCAACAAATTTGGGTGTTGCTGCTTCTTGTGGTGGTGGTGATGATAGTGATGGAGTATGTGATGGTGTTGCTAGTAGAGATGGTGCCAGGCATGCTAATGTTGGTGTTAAGCATTATGATGAGCATGTTGTTCATGCTCCTAAAAAAAATTATTGGTAATCAGAGTTGACCATGAAATTAGTGGTGAACTCACCCCTATCAGTGGTCCCTCTTTAAGCTCATATTCTGTTTATAAATGCCGAGAGTGCATAGACAGATATGATGAGCTCATTAAAAGAATAAATACTATGACTGTTGTTGTTAAGGAAATGACATCCAAAAGGGGTGTCATACCATCAAGGAAGTTAACAAAGAAATTCACTCCAATGAAGGTTAGGAGGAAGAATAAAGCACTTGCAAAGGCACTCTCAAATATTAAATCAACAAAAAATTGCAACTCCTCCTCCTTCCAATGTTGAGTTTGTAAAGTGGCCCCTTCCAATGTTCAAGGGGCCACTGGAGAGCAGGGACCACTGAAGAAGGTGAATATACAAGTTGGCAAACCCTGAAGTAAGTATACTATAATAATAAATAGGGCCCAAAAACAGTCATCATGGACACACTTGGCCAACTAAACTTCAAGAACATAGCAAGTATGAATGTGTGGTACGAGGACTTAGTAAGTTTACTTTATCTAATTTTCTATCTATTTAATTTCTTACATTCTAAGTCATCTATTTTAATAGATTACCTATATTTTGCATAAGTTGCAGTAGATTGGGTAATCTGGTAACACAAGTTCATAGAAGCTATGCAATAGATGACTCATCTACGGCAATAGATCAACTATCTATTACAACTGATGAGTCGTCCATTTTACCATATTACCCATTTATTGCATAAGTTATAGTAGATGAGTAATCCATTAACTGGTTCAGAGAACCTCTGCAATAGATAAACCATATGTTGCAACAAATGGGTCATCTGTGTAACAAATGGTCCATTTGTTGGATCTTTGTAATTTTTTTAATAAGTTACTAACTTATTTAAAAATTGTTTTCTAATATCATAGTATGTTGATGAAATTATTTATCCCATAAGGGAAATATATCTCAAATGCACAGGTGTTATGATCTAGGGGATTGGATCATGGACCTCAACTTCTACAATAACTTCTTAGATAAGTACAACAAACTCAGTAATAAGCGACAACTCCCAATGCAAAAAAAAATTGAAGAGTTAGTTTATCAGTTTGTAGGGGATGAAAATGTGATTGACTATTGTAGAGAGAAGAGGCCATTTCCAGATGCTATAGATTGGATAGAGGCAAACAGAATTCTTATAGTCATAAACTTAAAGAATAAACATTTTGTGTCTCTTGAGATCCACCTCAATGAAGGAGTCATGAGAGTTTACAACTGCAACTTACAAGTCTTCAAGAAAGGGGAATTTTTTCTTTCTATGGAGCCACTATTGGATTTATTCCTAAAATTGTTGAAGCAAAGTGACATAATGAATCACTTTCCAGAGAATTTTCTCAACAATAGATGGTATTTTGAAGGTCGAAAAAAAGGCCTATCCAAAAATGAGACCGGTGCTGCATGCGGTCATACGCACTTGGATTTATTTAATGTTTGCTAACTGAAACAAAAATGACAACTCAAAGGACCTTATTGAATGACAATTTAGTGTCAATGATGCAACAGGTCTAGGATGCTAGGGTATTCTATCAAAGCTTAGAGCTTATATATAAAAATGATAGATGGAAATTTTTTATTTTTAGTATTTTAGTTAATTGTATTGTTTAAACTAAATTCCATTTGTTTTGTAATGAATTCTATTTTATCCTTAAATTTGAAGACTTATGAATTATTGCAAAAAATAACTACTATGTTCAAATATTGCAACAAGTGCATTATAGATATAGACATATGCATAATGCAATAGATGACCCATCTATTGGAAGAGATCAAACAAATCTAGAATTATCTACATTGCACAATGTAATAGATAAGTAACCTATTGCAACATATCTCTCATCTATTGGAAATTACAAATATATATATTCTTATGTTGCAACAAATGCATTATTTGTTGCAATATATGAGTCATCTATTACAAATTATCAAATAGATATACATATCTATTGCAATAGATAAGTCATTTGCTGGAAATTATCAAATAGATATACGCATCTATTATAATAGATAACTCATCTGTTGCAACAAATGAGTCATCTGTTTGATTTGACCAAACAGATAAAGATATTTATTACAACAGATCACCTATCTATTGGAAATTATCAAACAGATATATGCATCCATTGCAATAGATGACTCATCTGTTGGTAATTACCAAATAGCTATAGACATCTATTGCAACAGATGACTAATTTGTTGAAATAGATGTCTTTTTTGTTGGAAATTATCAAAAGATATAGACATTTGTTGCAACAAGTTAAATCTGTTGTAATAAGTTATACACTTAGATGATCATGTAATTACAATGCAATTCATTGAAGTTGCAATTGAATTTATTAATTAATCTTTAATTTTAGTTACATCAATTAAGTTATTACTAATAATCGCTTAATATAAATTATTTCAAATCAAATTACTCAATTAACAACTCTATTCAAGATGAATACACTTAGTTGATCATGTAATTGTTATGAGATTAATGAAATTGTAATTGAAATTATTAATTCATCTTTTTTTTTAAAAAAATATATTTAGTGATTACGAATAATATCTTGATATAAATCATTTCACATCTAATAAGTCCATTGTCAACTCAATTCAGTACGAATACACTTAGTTGATCATGTAATTGCTATGAGATTAATGAAATTGTAATAAAACTTATTAATTCATCTTTAATTTTAGTTAAACAAATTTAGTTATTACTAATAACGGTTTGATATAAATCATTTCACATCAAATTAGTCAATTGACAACTCTATTCAGGACGAATACACTTAGCTAATCATTTAATTGCTATGAGATTAATGAACTTGCAATTGAACTTACTAATTAATATTTAATTTTAGTTAAATAAATTTATTTATTACTAATAATGGATTAATATAAATCATTTCATATCAAATTAGTCAATTGACAACTCTATTCAGGACGAATACACTTGTTGATCATTCAACTGCTATGAGATTAATGAAATTGTAATTGGACTTATTAATTCATCTTTAATTTTAGTTAAATCAATTTAGTTACTACTAATAATGGCTTAGTATAAATCATTTCAGATCAAATTAGTCAATTGACAACTTTATTCAGGTTGAATACACTTAGTTGATCAAGTAATTGCTATGAGATTAATGAAATTGTAATTGAACTTATTAATTTATTTTTAGTTATAGTTAAATCAATTAAGTTATTACCAATAATGTCTTAATATAAATCATTTCATATCAAATTAGTTAATTAACAACTATATTCAGGATAATACACTTAGTTGATCATGTAATTCTTGTGAAATTAATGAAATTTTAATTGAACTTATTAATTTATCTTTAATTTTAGTTAAATTAATTTACTTATTACTAATAATGGATTAATATAAATCAACAGATGACTAAACTATTTTAATATATGACACATCTTTTAAAAATTATCAGACAAATATAGACATCTATTGTAACAGATGACTAACCTATTGCAACAGATGACTCATATATTGGAAATTATCAAACAAATATAGATATCTATTGCAACAGATGACAAACCTATTATAACAGATGACAAACCTATTACAAAAGATGACTCATTTATTGAAAATTATCAAACAGATATAGACATCTGATGCAACAGATGACTAATCTGTTGGAAGAAATTAAAATAGGTCTTGCTAGTTGTTTGATTTTTTCAAACAGATAGGTTATCTGTTCCAATAGATTACTCATCTATTGGAAGAAATCAAAATAAGTCTTCAATACCTTTGATTTCTTATAACAAATGACTAACTTATTGCAATAAATGCGTCATCTATTGGAAGATTTTTTTAAAGCAATTTTTGTCCAACATAAAAAAAATCGTAAGGAACCCTAACATTTTTAGGAGAACTTAAAAGTCCCATTGTGTTGTCTTATATTGTCTTTTCAATGTTTCCTCTTTCTTCTCAAAGGTCACCACCACCAATATTTAAAAGCAACAAATGGCCAATCTATTTTCTCCTCTCTCTCTCTCTCTCTCTCTCTCTTTTACTCTCTCTTTCCTTATTCCTTCAAATTTTTCCTAATCTTGAGTTGAGAACATATTCCCACTGTGTTTGAGTCATAAGACTATCTGATACCTCTTTGGGTCATCTGACTATAATCTTCACTGAATGGACTCTGCGTAGCTCTTCGGTGACTCACAACCCCTTACCCCTCTCTTTTTTGGTAGCTGGAGCACATAGGCCTAGCTTTTATTTGCATAGATGTAATAGCTCTCTGTCTTATTTTTATTTTTATGTATGTGAATGAATTACGAATGAATGAATTACTGCTTCTTGTTTCTATTTACATTTGTTTTCCCTTTCCTGTGATTTTATTGAATAATGAATGTTTTTTAAAAGGTTAATTTCTTCGAACAATGAGTTATAATAATTAAGTTCATAGTTAAACCAACAACAAGACTATTTACTAATAATGATTTAAAATAAGTCATTTATAATCAAATTAGACCAAATAGATATAGACATCTGTTGCAACAGATGACCAACTCATTGCAACAAATGACTAATTTATTAGAAATTATCAAGCAAATATAGACATCTGTAGCAGTAAATAATTAATATGTTGAAAGAATCATAATTGTTCTCACTACTGGATAAAGTTTTTTCAATAGATATGTCATCTGTTGCAATAAATTATCCATCTGTTGTAACAGAAATTACCCATCTATTGGAAGAAATAAAATAGAACATTAAGTGTTATGATTTCTTCTAACAGATGGCCTATCTTTTGCAATAGATGTACCATCTGTTGGAAGAACTCAATTCAATAGCAAGGACTATTTTGAGTTATTCCAACAGATGGGTCATCTGTTAGGAGAATACAAAATAGTAGCATGAACCATTTTGAGTTCTTCAAACAGATGGACCATCTGTTGCAACAAATGGTTCATCTGTTAGAAAAACTCAAAACAGTAGCAAGGACTATTTTAAGTTCTTCCAACAGATGGACTATCTATTGTAATAGATAGTTCATCTATTAGGAGAACACAATCCTGTAGCAAGGATTTTTTGATTTCTTTCGATTGATGTCCCATCTGTTTCAATAGATGGACCATCTGTTGGAAGAATTCAATCTAGTGTAGGAACTATTTTGATTTCTTCCAATAAGTGACTCATCTGTTGCAACAGATGGTCCATCTGTTGGAAGAACTCAATCCAATAGGAAGGACTATTTTGATTTTATCCAACAAATGGGTAATCTATTGAAAATTTTTATATACTTTGTTGTATTTATTCAATTTTCTGTTACCTTTTTAGTGATGCACAAATTAATTATTAGGCCATAAATAAAAAATATTTTATATAATAAATAAAATAAATAACTAAATTAACAACAAGACAAGACTATTTACTATTACAACAACTAAACTATGTACTGTTACAATGATCATGGTGCATTTTGATCCGTACATATAGTTCGTTTGTAGTCAGCATTCTTACATATGGATCACTTATTTTTTCTTGTTAGAAATGATTCTCTGACTCCACGCCTCCTCTTATATCACATTCTTCTCGATCTGTTTGGGTTAGCATATAGAGGAGGTATTTTTCTCTCTAAAATCTCTACAAAAATAACCCAAGAATGTTCAGGATGCATCGGATTAATATCCTTGCAATATGCGATTATGTATTTTTCCACCGAATAATATAAAGACGAGTACTCATAAATTTGATTCCAAATAATGCACCATATTAGGCTCGAAGCACTGCCATAGCATATGGACAAGGTATTTTGTCCAACTCAAAAACTCTACATGTACAAGTTCTTCTATGAAGATCGACAGTGACAACATCACTATGACCATTAATACTAAACTTGTAATTTGCTATTTAATGGGCCAATAACTTATTCCCCGAAGTGAGGTACTTTGATATTTTTTTCCATTGAAGGAACAAGTCTGTCTGATGAGTTCATCAACTCCATACACCTCTCGTGAAATAATTAGGCAAACTATACATTTATTTCATCAAATAGTACCACAATGGGAAATTCTCTTTCAATGTCAAATATTGCATTCTCCGATTCAGCTATGTTTGATATCATAATATTATACATATATAAAAAAAAATCACTTAGTACGACAAAGTATTGTAATAAAATCAAACAAGACATTAAATTTATTAATAATGTACCTATTTTTCAGACAAAATGTGCAGCTTCATCTCTCGAATCTGATGCATTCGGGATGTTCTACTACCTTAGGTACCATATTCCTTATTTGATTGAAATGGCCTAAAAATTCAGATCTATCATACGATTTAGTTGCTTTTTAAAAATGAGAGTTGACCTTTGAGTTATGATAGTTGTTTCGAACATCTTCCCTAAGGTTCCTCGCGCAACAACCATAGTGAGTAAAAGGGTAGAGAATTGACACCATCTTTTGGATACTTGAATGTCTATCTAAATTTTACACAACTCATTGGTATCATCTAAAAAGCTTCTAATTTGTTTGAAAAAAATAATATGACGCATCACATTCCTTTTCGACTATATAAGAATCCTCTAAAAAGATGTGATTCTCTGTATCCTGTGCCATCGCCGATAAGAAAACTCCTTCATACTTGCTCCTCAAGAATTTCCCATCGACGGCAATGACTTTTCTCAATTGTTGAAAACCAAGAATCCAAGCACCATAGGCTACAAAAAAGTACTTAAACCTTTTATTTTCATCAACCTGCAATGTCGTCTTACTTTTGGGATTTGGACTGAAGCATGTAACGGTAGGCATCAAGCACTAGATACCCGTGCTTATGTGTTCCCCTAACAAGAGACTTTGAAATCTACATGCCCTTATAGATCTTCCAATAACTCACCTTACAACTCAATTTTGTACGGAGTTCATTTTCCATATCTCTTGTAGAAGGGCCTTTGCCATTGGAAAATTTTTTTTCAAAGTATTTATCGATAACCTTTGTCGTCGTGTGCGAATTATGACTCGTAATATGCTCCGAACCACATGTGTGATACTTTTTATAAGTTCTAGTAATGAATCTGCCAGAACATATGAATTTCACAAACATCAACCACCATTTGCACTCTAGATTAACACATCTAAAATAGTACATATTCTATGAATTAATCTCCTTCTTCAGTAAGAAATTATTTTTCAAGCAAGCAATATTCAATAAATTGACTATTTCTTACTTGTTCTTGAATGTCATTCCCTTGTAAAAACTAGTCTCATCATCTTGAAGTTTGCTCGACTGTGTTGATTGAGAAGTGTCCACTGTATTACTTATGACAACGGGCTTTGGTGTTTAATAATCCTCTTTCACTCCATCTTTACTCTCATCATCATTTTAAATACCCAGGTCCAGATCATCCAATTTATCATTAAACATATCTTGTTGTTATTTTTCAACATTCTTATTCTCATTCTCTATTGGTTTTTCAATTATGTACACCCTTAAAACCGGTCTAGCTGCATCACTCAGATAAGCACACAAACGAAGTTGATCGCTTATGTTAAAATATAGGATCCTCTGATTTTCAAAAGAGTTGTGCATGTAACTGATGACAAGATATTTTGATGCACAATTTAGTCCACAATAGCTGATGATTAAGCTCACAAAATCATCATACAAAACACCTCTTTGGACTGTCATCGCTATCACCTTTAACATTTCACCATCCTTCCAATGCCAAATATATCTATTGTTTTTCTCGACCCATTCAACATGACAATCAACCCCTATTATTTTTTATCCCTCCATTAATGGTACCGACATTTGTTAAAAAAATTAATAATGATATTATAGTAAATTAATAAAGATAGTATATCATATAAAACAATAAAAAAAATTATATACACTACACTATCATTATCAATGTTGCAACAAATGACTTATTTATTATAATAGATTATCTATTTGTTGGGATTGGTGTTATAGTACTATATAACCTGAAGATGATTCCATAGATGATCATCTATTGGAACAGATTATCTATCTATTGGGACTGATGTTCTTATGATTATAAAGAGGCTTCTTGAAACACTAATTATAAATTGTTACTTGAGATATTAAAAAAAAGCTTTTAATTTGAAGAGAACATTTAATGCATTCCCGTGCCATTATATAACAACATACCTAGTGTAGTTGTATGAGTGAAGTTTGGAAGGAGTGCGTGTAGGCATAAGTATTTCCTTCATTTAAAATAGTTGTCACCTTCCACTTCTTAAGAGTCAAAATGACTAATTTTCAGCTAAATTAGAGTAGATTAATTTGATATTTTAAAATTAAAGTTTAGATATTTAAAGACTGTATGGAAAGTAATATAAATTGCATTTTTCTCATATCACTATGATGAAAAAATACATCTTCAAATGTTGGTCAAAGATCATATCATTCTACTCTTAAAAAGGAAATTATGACAAGTATTTTGAAATGGAGCCTTGGATTATCTAAAAATACTTTTGATACTCCCCCTGTTCACTTTTTGTAACACCCCGCATGTTTCTAAGCTACGAACTGAATAAGTATACCTACGTATGAAATCTCCTATCCTGTGATTCATACTTGAGTACATGACTTACAATTAATATCCTAGTGATAGGATAGCTTATGATGCATTAAGCACATTCATATGAGTCACTTAAAGTAATACAAGCTAAGAGTTTTTGAATCCATCAAGTTTTAGTATTTGATTTTGTAAGGGTCATATTTGAATGAGTATAACTTGATGTTAATGTGGTATTTTAGCTGATTTAGACCCACCAAATTGTAGAGAATCGAATTATCTTTCCAAAGATACCAATTTTGCCTTAATCCAATACCCGAGCAAAAAGTTATGCCCATTTTTGTGAGAGACAGTAAGCATAGGCGATTGGTTAGGCGCCGCCCAACCCAAGCATAGGCGATTGGTTAGGATTCACCTAACCTAGCTTAGGCAATCACTTGGGTGCCGCCTAAGTCATTTCCATGTGCCAAAAACACTCCGTTTTGAGTTATTTTAAGGGTAATTAAGTCTTTTAACACTCCTTACACGTTCCTAAACTTAACCCTACAAAATATATAGCTTCTAAACATATTACAACCCTATTTTCATCTCAAAGCTCATCATCCAAGAGAACTAAAAGAGAAAAACAACTAGGGTTGTATAACTAAGCTTGAAGATCCGATTTTAAGGAAATTCCTCCGTCAATCATCAAGAATCTTCCTTCTAAGGTATGCGTGAGTTGATTTATGGATACCTTTCATCCATAAAGTTCAAAAATCCTCTTTTTCATTATAAAGTATGATTTCTATATTGTTGGGTATTGATGATCATGTTGTTGATATTGGGTGATTCCCAAGATGGAATCTTTATATGTTTGTTTTGAATTTCATGATATCATATGAGTTGGAAACATGTAAATTGGGTTGTTCATGATGTATGAATTTGATGATTTCACCTATGCTTAAGATGTGCATGTAAGGTGTTTGATAAAATGCCTAAGAAACTATAAATCATGCAATATAGCTAAATTGTGACGAAGTGAAGGATTCATGATATGCTCTTACGTTCCAATGACTTTTATGTTGATAATGTGACATGTAAATATTGTTGGAATACTCATGAACTATTCTTATGAAATTATGCTATGTTTACTTGCAAATCCTACTTTTGAAAAAGATGTATGATAACCATGCAATCCACATGAACTTTCATGCTATTGGTATGTGTTGCCAATATGATTATGCAATGAACATGATATTAAGATTGTGCTAGTACTTCCATGTGATATGAAATCCTTTCCATGCAATACATTGTTGATAACCATGCTTAGTATGAGATCCCTACTTATGATATTATAAATTATGGACTCTACTCTTATGATCAAGTCAGTCATGTGTGTCAGTTTCCTTCAGTCGAGTTTTGGGGGTACTTGTACCCAAAAACTACAGCTATGTGACTAGATTCATGTCATGTTTCACGGTATCCAAACTCAAGGTATGATTCCATAGACTTCAGTCAGTCATGTGACTCAGAAAAACCTCATGATCTTAGTCAGTTGTCAGATGTCAGTAACATTCTGCCAGTTAACAGATATTCAGTAAGATTAAGTCATGTGCAGTCAGTTATTCATGTCCAGTCCCTCCAGATGGGAGTTGAGGTTAGCACCAAGGGAACCCAAGATAGGAACTCACCCGCCAGTTCAGGGTGTGATTCTTAGTAGTCATCCTTGTGTTCCAGAACTTCGTAGCCAGCGTAGGTTGAGACATCTTAACCCATCATATTAGGGTTGATAAGGTGGATTAACTCGTCAGTTTAAGGTTCCCACCATTCTCATTGTGTACCCGTTAGATAAGGGTCACTCACAGGTTGTCCTTACCCGTGGCACAGTATTGACACCCCTCTAGTTGGGGCAGAGATTGGACCCCATCTTAGACATAACGGCATACATAAGGCATGTCGATTAAACACTACTTGCCACAGTTTGAGTATCAGTCTCAGTAAAGAACTCAGGGCGTTCTTCAGATTTCAGTATATACAGGACTGTCAGATACAGTCGTCCATATTATCAGTTTCAGTATTAGTCATGACAGTTATCAGTAAACCATGTATTAGCTAACAGGTCATGCTATCACGTATTCATGGTCCTAGTTTCTATATATGTGTGTTTGCACTCCCACGTTCATATTAGTTAGTCAGTGTTGTTCATGCATGAAACCATTTATGTTCAGCCTACCTTTCTCGTATACGCAGTACTCTAGTTGTACTGATGCATTTGTGCTATGGTGCATTCTTTTGATGTTACACCATAGGTTCTGAGACACGAGCTCCAGCCCAGCAGTAGCGGTAGCATTCCAGTCGCAGAGACACAGTGAGTCCTCATTGATTTGAGGACAATATAATTTGATACATTTATTTATTTCTTCAGTTTAGTTTTACGGAGTTAGTTGGAGACATGTTCCTTCAACTCCTTATTCAGATAGTTTAGAGGCTTTCAGATTTATGTTCAGATTTACATACAGATTGTGTTATTTTGGGTATTTTCACCCACATAATTGTATTCAGTTGAACCTTATGGCCTTACAGTTCTATGTATTCCGCATTATTATATCATGATTTACAGTATACAGGTACAGATATCAGTGATGAGTTAGCTTGTGGTTCCTCAGGGTCATGAACACCATGTAGCATTTTGGTTCAGCGAATCGGGGTGTTACAAACTTCTTATCAGAGCCTAAGGTTCAATAGAGTCCTAGGAAGTCTGAAAGTCGCATCTAGTAGAGTCTTGTACATGGACGTGTTGCGCACCACATTTATGTGCGGGAGGATATAAGATGTTTTAGGAACAGTCCCCTTTCTTCATTATTCATGTTATACTAGTGAGCATAATCACAAGTTAAACTCTCATTCTAATCCATTCTTCTCTTATTCCAGACCATGGCCCCAAAGAGAAGAAACCAGCCAGCTCCTCAGCCCGAAGATCCTTTGGGCGAATATGTTTCCCATGCAAAGTTTAGAGCTACATTTACCATACTTGCTCAGTCCATGGCTGCACAGAATAAATGGCCACCAGTCATTTCGGCCAATCCAGTGGCCAATCCCAAAGTAGCTAGGGTTCGGGACTTTACCTAGATGAACCCTCCATCTTTTCATAGGTTTAAGTCTGATGAGGACCCTCTGGAGTTCATTGACCAAGTCCAAAAGGTCATCGACATCATAGGTGTTACTTCTATTGAGAGTGTTGAGTTAGCTGCCTACCAGTTACAGGATGTTGCTTATGATTGGTATAAACAGTGGAAGTCAGAGAGGTTAGATAATACAGGCCCTATTGAGTGGGAGGAATTTGTCACAGCCTTCTTAGACAGATTCTTTCCCCAAGAGATGAGGGAAGCTAAAGTTCTCGAGTTTATCAACCTCAGGAAGGGGAATATGATGGTTAGGGAGTATTCTCTCAGATTTACTCAGCTAGCCAGGTATGTTCCTCATGTGGTTGCAGACAATAGAGATAAGATGAGCAAGTTTGTGTCAGGGGTCAATGAGAGTGTGGTAAATGAGTGTAGGTCTGCGATGCTGATCGGTGATATGACCTTAGCAAGACTCATGAACCATGCCCAATAAGTAGAAGAGCAGAAGTTTAAGACTAGGGAGAGGCAGAACAAAAGAGCAAGGTCAGGTAATTTTAACTTTGCTCAGCCCAAGTCAGATGGAGGAAACTGTTCACAGTTTTGCTCTAAGTCAGCCGTTCCAGCTCCTTCCTCTGCCAGTTCTCCAGTGCCAAAGTTTAGAGACGATAATAGAAACAAAGCGCCAAGCTTTAAATCTTAGGGCAGTGTTAGCAGTACCCGAGCGAATCCCCTTTGTCAGACTTTTGGTAAGAACCACAAGGGCATTTGTAGAGCCGGTAGTGATGTCTGTTTTGGTTATGGAAAGCTAGGCCACAGGATTAGAGAGTGTCTGTAGTCAAGTCTTCAGGTTCAACAAAATTATTCTACAGCTCAGTCCAGTCGCCCAAACCAGCAGGGTGCCATTTCCAGTGCTACAAGTGGGCAACGCCCAAACAGACTCCATGCTCTTCAGTCCCGACAGGATTAGGAAAATTCTCCTGATGTCGTTACTGGTATGTTATAGATTTTCCATGTTCATGTTTATGCTTTACTAGACCCAGGTGCATATTTGTCTTTTGTTACTCCATACATAGCAGGGGATTTCAGAATCAGTTCTGAAGTCCTAACAGAGCCCTTCTCAATCTCTACCCTAGTGGGTAAAACCATCATAGCCCAGCGAGTATACAGGAACTACCCAGTTATGATATCTCAGAAATTCACATCAGCAGATTTAGTGGAGTTAGAGATGACTGATTTTGATGTCATTCTCAGCATGGATTGGCTTCATTCCTACTATGTCACAGTCGACTGCAAGAACAGGATAGTTCAGTTTTAGTTCCCAAATGAGCCCGTCCTAATGTGGAAGGGTAGTATTTCAGCGTTCAGGGGTCAACTTGTTTCCTACCTTCGGGCAAGAAAAATGATTTCTAAGGGGTGTGTGTATCATTTCGTGCATGTTAGAGATTCCAGTTCTGAATATCCCAGCCTCAAAATAGTCCCTGTTGTTAATAAATACTCAGATGTCTTTCCCAAAGATCTTCCAGGCATTCCTCTCGAAAGGAAAATAGTCTTCGGCATAGACCTTCTTTTGAATACTCAACCTACTTATATTCTGCCATACAGAATGGCACCAAAAATACTCAAGGAACTGAAAGATCAGTTGAAGGATCTCTTAGATAAGGGATTCATTAGACCCAGAGTTTCCCCATGGGGTGCGCCAATATTATTCGTGTGCAAGAAAGACAATTCTCTTAGGATGTGTATTGATTACCGTCAACTCAACAAAGTAACAATCAAGAATAGATATCCTCTTCCCAGGATTGATGATCTATTCGACCAACTTCAGGGTGCCAGTTACTTCTCTAAGATAGACCTTAGATCAGGTTATCATCAGCTCAGAGTTAGAGAATGTGACATTTTGAAGATAGCTTTCCGTACTCGGTATGGTCACTTCAAATTTTTAGTCATGTCATTTGGTCTTACCAATGCCCCTGTGGATTTTACGGATTTGATGAACCGTGTGTTCAAGCAGTACTTGGACATGTTTGTCATAGTCTTTACAAATGATATTATGGCCTATTCTCGCACAGAGCATGATCATGCAGACCATCTCAGGATTGTTCTTCAGACTCTCAAGGATCACCAGTAATTTGCTAAGTTCAGCAAGTGCAAATTTTGGCTAAGATCAGTAACATTCCTTGGCCATATTGTTTTCGGTGATGGAATTAGAGTAGATCCTTAGAAAACCGAGGCAGTAAGAAACTGGCCCAGACCCGTATCTCCATCAGATATTAGGAGTTTCTTGGGTTTGACTGGCTATTACAGATGGTTTGTCGAGGTATTTTCTTCTATTGTATCTCCCATGTCCAGATTGACTAAGAAGAAGATTAAGTTTCAGTGATCAGATTCATGCGAGAAGAGCTTTCAAGAGTGGAAGACTCCACTCACCTCCGCTCCAATTCTATCTATTCCAGATAGTTCAGATGGTTTTGTAGTCTATTGTGATGCATCCAGAGTGGGTTTAGGTTGCGTCCTCATGAAGTATAGTAAGGTCATAGCCTACGCTTCCAAATAGTTAAAGCGACATGAGAATAATTATCCTACTCATGATCTTGAGTTAGCAGCGGTAGTTTTTTTGCCTTGAAGATTTGAAGGCATTATCTCTAAGGAGTTCATTTAGATGTCTTCACAGACCATAAAAGCCTCCAGTATGTCTTTTCCCAGAAAGATCTCAATCTTTGCTAGAGAAAGTGGTTAGAGCTCTTGAAGGATTATGACATGAGTGCTCTTTATCATCCGGGAAAGGCCAATATTATGGCCGATGCTCTCAGTCAACTCTCCATGAGTAGTATTTCTTACGTTGAGGATAGTAAGAAAAAGATGGTTCAGGAGATCCATCAGATTACCAAACTAGGCATTCGCTTAGTCGATTCTTTAGAGGGTAGTGTATGTGTTCATAGTAGTTCAGAGTCATCTTTAGTTTCTGAGGTGAAAGAGAAACAAGACAGGGATCCTAGCCTTGTCAAGCTCAAAAATTCAGTTCAGAATCAAAAAGTCGAGGTTTTCTCCTAAGGGGGAGATGGTGTTCTTCATTGTCAGGGTCGTCTATGTGTTCCAGGTGTAGATGAATTGAGGCGGTGAATACTTGCAGAAGTGCATGGTGCACGATAATCTATTTATCCAGGGGCCACTAAGATATACCACAATATGTGAGAGATCTATTAGTGGAGTGGGATGAAGAGAGATATTTCAGAGTTTATGGCTAAGTGCTCAATATGTCAGCAGGTTAAGATAGAGCATCAGAAACCTAGTGGTTCCATGCAAGAGTTTACCATTCCTACTTGGAAGTGGGAAGAAGTTAACATGGACTTCGTGATAGGTTTGCCTAGAACTCATCATCAGCATGATTTAGTCTGGGTCATTATAGATAGAATGACCAAGTCAGCTCATTTCCTTCCTGTTCGTACTTCTTATTCCGCTGACGATTATGCCAAACTCTATATCAAGGAGTTAGTCAGATTACACGGTGTTCCACTATCTATCATCTCAGACAGAGGTACCCAGTTTACTTCTCACTTTTGGAAAGCATTCCAAAAGGGTCTCAGTACCCAAGTCCATCTCAGCACAGCATTTCATCCTCAGACAGATGGTCAAGCAGAGAGGACCATTCAGACTCTTGAAGATATGCTAAGGGCGTGTGCAATTGACTTCAAGGAAAATTGGGATGACCACTTGCCTTTGACTGAGTTTTCATACAATAATGGGTATCATTTTAGTATTCAGATGGCTTCATTTGAAGTTCACTATGGTAGGAGATGTAGATATCTGATTGGTTGGTTTGAAGTTAGTGAGGCCTCAGTCATAGGTCCTGACTTAGTATTCGACACCTTAGAGAAAGTTCAGTTGATCAGAGAGAGACTTCGGGCTGCTTAGAGCCGACAGAAGTCCTATGCAGATGTTTGTAGAAAGGATCTCAAGTTCGAGGTCAATGACTATGTCTATCTTAAGATCTCTCCCATGAAGGGAGTGAAGAGGTTTGGCAAGAAAGGGAAACTCAGTCACCGTTATGTCGGTCCCTTTAGATTTCTTTGTCCCTTGGCAAGGTAGCTTATGAGCTTGAGTTGCCTTCAGATCTAGCCTCAGTCCATCTAATCTTCCATGTCTCTTTGCTAAAGAAGTGCATAGGTGACCCAGCAGTTTTTGTCCCTATTCAGAGCATCAACATTCAGAACAGCCTCTCCTATGAAGAGATTCTAGTCAAAATCTTAGATTATCAAACTCGTAGATTGAGGAACAATGAAGTCCCTCTAGTCAAGGTTCTTTGGCAAAATCAGTCTTATGAGGGAGCTACTTGGGAAGCAGAAGCAGATATGCGTACCAACTATCCTCACCTCTTCCCCACCAATTCAGATCAAGATCAAGGTAACAGTTCTCCTTAATCTTATATAGTTCACGTTCATGTTTCCAATATAAACTTGGTACCTATTAACCATTTCATACTCAGTCATGCATTCATGTATCAGTTATCCGTGCATCAGATATGCACTAGTTTAGTATGTTTAGCATGTCAATCATGAGATCAAGTTGCATTTCGTTATGTTCAGTTCAGGTTCTATTGTCTTGTATCCCTTCTCAGTAAATTCTCATTCGAGGACAAATGTTCCCAAGGGGGAGATATTATAATACCCCGCATGTTTTCTAAGCTAGGAAGTGAATAAGTATTCCTACGTATGAAATCTCCTATCCTATAATTCATACTTGAGTACATGACTTACAATGAATATCCTAGTGATAGGATAGCTTATGATGCATTAAGCAAGTTCATATGAGTCACTTAAGGTAATACAAGCTAAGAGTTTCAGAATCCATCAAGTTTTAGTATTTGATTTTGTAAGGGACATCTTTGAATGAATATAACTTGCTGTTAATATAGTATTTTGGCTGATTTAGACCCACCAAATTGTAGAGAATCGAATTATCTTTCCAACGATACCAATTTCGCCTTAATCCAATACCCAAGCGAAAAGTTATGCCCATTTTCGTGAGAGACAGTAAGCATAGGCGATTGGTTAGGCGCCGCCCAACCCAAGCATAGGCGATTGGTTAGGCTCCATCTAACCTAGCTTAGGCAATTACTTGGGCGCCGCCTAAGTTAATTCCAGGTGCCAAAAACACTCTGTTTTGAGTTATTTTAAGGGTAATTAAGTCTTTTAACACTCCTTACACGTTCCTAAACTTAATCCTACAAAATATATAGCTTCTAAACATACTACAACCCTATTTTCATCTCAAAGCTCATCATCCAAGAGCACTAAAAGATAAAAAACAACTAGGGTTGTGTAACTAAGCTTAAAGATCCGATTTCAAGGAAATTCCTCCGTCAATCATCAAGAATCTTCCTTCTAAGGTATGCGTGAGTTGATTTATGGATCCCTTTCATCCATAAAGTTCAAAAACCCTCTTTTTCATTATAAAGTATGATTTCTATATTGTTGGGTATTGATGATCATGTTGTTGATATTGGGTGATTCCCAAGATGGAATCTTTATATGTTTGTTTTGAATTTCATGATATCATATGAGTTGGAAACATGTAAATTGGGTTGTTCATGATGTATGAATTTGATGATTTCACATATGCTTAAGATGTGCATGTAATGTGTTTGATAAAATGCCTAAGAAACTAGAAATCATGCAATATAGCTAAATTGTGACTAAGTGAAGGATTCATGATATGCCCTTACATTTCGATGACTTCTATGTTGATAATATGCCTTGTAAATGTTGTTGGAATACTCATGAACTATTCTCATGAAATTATGCTATTTTTACTTGCAAATCCTATTTATGAACAAGATGTATGATAACCATGCAATCCACATGAACTTTCATGCTATTGGTATGTGTTGCCAATATGATTATGCAATGAACATGATATTAAGATTGTGCAAGTACTTCCATATGATATGAAATTCTTTCCATGAAATACATTGTTGATAACCTTGCTTAGTATGAGATCCCTAATTATGATATTATAAATTATGGACTCTACTCTTATGATTAAGTCAGTCATGTGTGTCAGTTTCCTTCCATCGAGTCCTGGGGGTACTTGTACCCAAAAACTATAGTTGTGTGCCTAGATTCATGTCATGTTTCATGATATTCGAACTCAAGCTATGATTCCATAGACTTCAATCAGTCATGTGACTTAGGAAAACCTCATGATCTTAGTCAGTTGTCAGATAGCAGTAACATTCTGCCAGTCAATAGAAATTCAGTAAGATTAAGTCATGTGCAGGCAGTTATTCATGTCCAGTCCCTCCAGGTAGGAGTAGAGGTTAGCACCGAGTGAACCCAAGGATGGGAACTCTCCCACCATTTCAGGGTGAGATTCTTAGTAGTCATCCTTGTGTTCCAGAACTACGTAGCAAGCGTAGGTTGAGACATCTTAACCCATCAAATTAGGGTTGATGAGGTGGCTTAGCCCATCAGTTTAGGGTTCCCACCATTCTCATTGAGTACCCGCCAGATAAGGGTCATTCATAGGCTGTCCTTACTCATGGCATGGTATTGACACCCTTCTAGTCGGGGTAGAGATTGGACCCCAGCTTAGCCATAATGACATACATGGGGCATGTCGGTTAAACACTACTTCCCACAGTTTCAGTATCAATCTCAGTAAAAGAACTCAGGGCGTTCTTCAAATTTTAGTGTATACAGAACTGTCAGATACAGCCGTCCATGTTATCAATTTCAGTATCAGTCATGATAGTTATTAGTAAACCATGTATTAGCTTACAGGTCATGCTATCACGTATTCACGGTCTTAGTTTCTATATATGTGTGTTTGCACTCTCACATTCTTATTAGTCAGTTAGTGTTGTTCATTCATGAAACCCTTTATATTCAGCCTACCTTCCTCGTATACTCAGTACTCAGTTGTACTGACGCGTTTGCGCTATGGTGATTTGTTTTCAATTTACACCATAGGTTCCGAGATACGAGCTCCAGCCCAGCAGTTGCGGTAGCATTCTAGTCGCAGGGACACAGTGAGTCCTCATTGATTCGAGGACAATATGATTTGATATATTTATTTATTTCTTCAATTCAGTTTTACAGAGTTAGTTGGAGACATGTTCCTTTAACTCCTTATTCAGATAGTTTAGAGGCTTTCATATTTACGTTCAGATTGAGTTGTTTTGGGTATTTTTACCTACATGATTGTATTCAGTTGAACCTTATGGCCTTACAGTTCTATGTATTCTGCATTATTATATCATGATTTGCAGTATACAGGTATAGATATCAGTCATGGGTTAGCTTGTGGTCCCTCGGGGTCATGAGCACCGTGTACCATTTCAGTTCAGCGAATTGGGGTGTTACACTTTTACTTTTCTAATATTTAATTTACTTGTCACTTTTAACATCAAGAAATAAAAAATTGCTTTCCTATCTTACCCTCAACATTAATTACATATTCCCTAATCATTTTTGAAAATATCATACTATACATCAATTAATATAGATATTTTGGTAAAATATTCAGATGAATGACCATATATTTCTTAAAGGACATGCAAAGTTCATAATGAACAACTAATAATAAGCGGAGAGTTATGGGTAATTTTTTTCATCCAAAATTGAAAGCTTTTCCGGCACCTTCTCCAAACATATGCCCATTTTCGGAAGCAACTTTGTTCTTAGAAGATCATCATAGTATTGATTATGACACTTCGAAGTCATGAGCCTGACTTGATCGTAATTTTCCATGATGTAAACCTGGAAATTATGGGAACATCACGTCTACATTAATCATTGACATTTGCTTTCACTTACTATGCTATGTTGTCCACTACAACTCATGGGATGGGTACTTGGTGATGTTTGGAAAAGAATTTGAAAATTTAGAATTTTGGCCCAAGCTGGGATTCGACCTCAGATGTGGCAGTCGTGGACCTTGAACTATGATCACAATCATGATAACCGCGATTGAGGTTTCAAAATGAATAAGGCAACCAAAGGTGTTTGCCTTGTCCATAAAAAGTTAACGTCATAAGATAATGGTAAAGTGTAAGACGGGAGTATGATTTTACTTTACAAGTTAAATAAAATCTCTTACCTTACCCTTTGACTAATAAAGGGTGGGGGTTGGAAATTTAATTTAAAGAGGTGGGTGTTGTCAACTGACCTCCTAGGGAAGGAGAACTATTAATTTCTAAGAGCTGACACCAATGTACTTCCTCCGTCTATTTTTAATTGTCCATTTTTCAATTTTGAGGTGTTAAACAATACTTGTTCAGTTTATAACATCAATGGATAACTATCTATTTTTACCTATTTTATTCTTGATATTAAATACAATACATCACTCATTACATTTTTTAAAGCAAAAAATTATTATATTCAAAGGCTGATATAGTGAAATCACCTATCTATTTATTGTGTCTTAAGGCATGTGCCAAGTCAAAAGTGAACAAGTATTTATTGATGGAGGGAGTATTTAGTGAAAAATTTATTTCAGCTATTGATAGTGCAAGGTTGGGAGACTGTTTTACCTTAGAAGGTAAAATGTGTTCCCAGCCTTATTAATTTTCTTTCATAAAGCATCCATTTTATTTATTTTTTATTCACATTATTATGAATGTTTGTTCACCCGTTTAATTCTCTCTTGATTCACATTATTTTGAGTGTTTGTTCTTGTTTTTGTTCTAGTCTATTTCATCAAAAATCTTGCACTTTAAGGTATATTTTAATCACCTTTTTATATAAGTATTTCATTACCTAACAAAAAAGTATGTAGTAGTAATATTATTAATCATTTTTTTAGATTACTAATTTGCCATATGTTATTGTTATCGTACCAACTTGTTAAATCCAAACCTACGTTAAGTCATAATTGTCTATCTAATTCTTTTTGGATTTATTTTTTGCACAACAAAATGTTAAATTTGAGGCATATGAAACATAAATTATGGATGAATTAATAGTTGATATGTTACTAATATCCTTTTCAATATCCCCACCTTTAGTTGCATCTATGTGTATATTGGTCAATTTATCAAATTACTACTTGACATAAATGTTCATGAAACACGTATCAAAACTAATTTTAATTTTTCTGTGTATAGGTATGAAATATCAACAGTTTGTCCATCCAGGACCATAATAATATGAAGTATATGCCACAAAAAGTAAGCATCAGTCTGAGGCTATTTGGAGAGGTAGATTAAAGGAAGAAAAGGCATGTTTGATAGTGTGGCATGATGATAATAATTTCTTACTACATGTTAGAAATCATCCATTTCATTTTCATCTTTTTAATTATTTTAATATTTGTGGTTTTAGGGATATTATAGATGTTGGATACGTTCCTTGTGATTATTCCCTTATTACTGCACTGGGTGAAAAGTGACAGCCAGAAACGCAAATCTTTCACCTAAGAATGGGTGAAGCAACTATAACATTACAAGACATGAAACTCATGTTAGGAATGATCATAGATGGAATTCCCATTCTTTATTTAGGCGCTGCTCAGATGTTACCTATCAACTGATAACAAATATTATCTGAATTAATAGTATGGATACCCGATTTAGACCTCTTTTAAGAAAATAGGATTTTTCATTAGGATTAGAGAAATACATGAAAAATTTAAATAAAATAATTGATCAAATTGGGGAAGAAGAGGTGAAACGAAGAGTTAGGTTGTACCTTTTTTTATTGTACGGCGAAATAATATTTTCCGATATAAGTCTAGAAATAAATTTACTACAGACATTTTGATTGACATGCGTGACTTACCCGCAATTTCAACACAGGCTTAGGAAGCAGCTGGGCTATTGTACGTCTACTTTTATTTGTGTCGTACATCGATGGAGAAGTCACACTGCATTAGTAGTTTTGTTTCGTTATTATAGGTATGTGAATTTTATAATATATTTTTTTCATTTTGAACTACTTAGTTTTACTATGATGATAATTATTGTTGATTATACTTTTTTTGTAGGCATGGGCATGAGAGCATATTTTTTCACTGCAGCCACTTTCGCTACCTCCGAGCGTAAAAAATTCAAAGGTCCCAATGGCACATACACATAAACTATCTCAATGTAGAGCTCATCAAAATGAGGCATGTAGTGTGCCTCTCATAATAAGAGATGTATTGGACAACCTTACTAAGAAGCAGGTATTTTTTATATTATCATGTTATTTTTTTCCCTTATTCTATTTGTAGTAATAAAACGCAACGTTCCACCAACTAAATAAAGCTCATATCACAAGAGTAATGAAATACTACATGATTATATCATGCAAATTTAACTATTGTGCTTTGGACATTCATGCCCATACATTGTGTAGCAACTTTCACTATAAACCTTAAACCCTGCTATATATAGATTTTATTATTGCCAAAGAGAAATTTCACAATCATATTATGTTTCTTTATAAATAATGATAGTTATCATTAATATCATCCACTTCATAGTGCATTTTTTAAAATATGTATTTGAATTCAGAGTTGAATTCTTAACAACATCCACTTCATTGAGGGTAGTGCTAATAATTTTGAATTCTATAACAAAAATTTACACATACGTATTTGGGGCTAGAGTTAGGGAGAAAGGTATATTTGTTCGATAGAATTCAAGGTATTTGAGGACGGAGTCAGGAAAAAAGCTATGTGTTGGTAGTTTCCATCATATTTGTGGACAAGACTATGAAGAAAGATATCTGTATTTTGTGGAATCCAACTTATTCTAGGGTGGAGCTAGGAAGAAAGCTATGTGTTTGATAGATTAATTCAATAACTTCGGTCAAAATTCTTATTTATATTTTTAAGAAAAATCATTTATTATGCATAAGTGATTTATTTAGACCCCAATGAATTATATTTTTTTAGCTTGAAAGCTCATGTACTCAAATTTAATGCTGCCTCCACTTGTATTATTTGTCACTTGCTCAATGGTTTAATTTAATTGTTTACATATATGCATGCAAAGAGAATATATTCTCTCTCTATATTGGATACCTCTTATGTCTATATATATTATTTTTATTTTGTTGATTTAACCATACTATATTAAATTAGGTTAATTATTCGATGAGCATGGCATATGAAAATTTCTCCACTTTCCACAAGAATACTTCTTACCCTTGATAGGAACTTGTGGATATTTTAACCCTTATCTTTTTGTACAAATGTCAAAATCTCAAACACACTATCACCAGCTTAATAGGTCATCATATAGTGTGTGGTTGAGCTCTTTTTCAATATTCTTGAAGCTTGTCCTCTACACTAAGAGAGAAATGAACTTTTATACTAACAAAGTAGTAGCAAGTTTGTCCCTTTCAACGAAATAATCAACTAAGGCATGAAAGGTCATGCAAACCATTGCAGTCACTGAAAGTCCTCAAGCTTTCTTCAACAAATCATTCTATGATTCAAATACATTGATCGTAATAGCCTCTCATCCATGATTATCATTCATGTACATTATCCATTTTTCAAAAGGATGATTATATAACCATCTATACGTTTGTGGGGACACTACTTCAATTTGTTGCATCCTCTACAAGAACTTCTTTTTCTAATGTCCATAGCAGACAATAACACTAAATTTTTTACTTCACTATTTAAAAAATTTCTATTAAAATTAGATTTCAAGTGCCGAACATAAATCTGTGGTGTGTTCTTGGTGATTGCATCCAAACATGAGATTGAATGCACTGCAAGATTCCTTGATGGTGCCCTAAAATAAGGTCAATGTCTTTTTGCTCACCAACAACATGCCTCTATAATAATGTGAGAAACCTTGACTAAGATTTAAAACTTTCATGCTTCATTGTACCATTGTGAGTAATATTATTGTTCGCATCAATTGCAACTTGCCATAAAGATGAGTGACGTCTATTGAAATAACAGCCCTACAACTTTTAAATCTATCAATACTTGCCTTGAAACTCCAAAATAAAATTTTGAATATGTGCTCACCTTGCATTGTTGTTGAACCATGCTCCCACTTAATCATAATTCCTGGGTTAAAAGATTGAAATTTTGTCATATTTGCAGGTAATGCTTTGAAAGAACTTTCAAAATCACTATACACCATCTTAAATGCCTTTCTTCAACCTTTTTGAGCTTTTCGATAACTGAGGGTATAGTGGTCCAATCCTTTGATGTTTTCGCGAACTATCTTGATGCTAATATTTGGGTTCTTCCTAATACAACAACAAAAAACCCAGTATATTCCCACATAGTGGGATCTGAGGAGGGTAGAGTGTACGCAGTCCATATCACTACCTTTAAAGAGGTCGAAGGGCTGTTTCTGATAGACCCCCGGCTCAAGACAAAAGATAGTATGAACGAGCAACAAAAGCATAGAATAGGATAAAATAACATATGTACGACATCCATAAACATATTGTACATTACCAAACATAGGACACCAAGTTCAACCTAAATACTGATTGTGACTCATTCACACTCTTATCCCTCTATCCTAATGTTATTCCTCCATAAATTCCTATCCAGGGTTATGTCCTCAGTCAACTGTAACTGCTCCAAGTCACGCTTAATCACTTCTCTCCAGTATTTCTTTGGTCTACCCCTACTCCGCTTGAAACCTTGCAAGGCCAACCTCTCACATCTACAAACTGGGGTATCCGCGCCCCTCCTCATCATATGACAAAACTACCTCAACCTCACTTCCAACATTTTAACCTCCACTGACACTACTCCCATCTTTTCTCAAATAATTTCATTCCTAACCCTGTCAGCCCTCGAGAGTCAACACATCTAATGTAACATCCTCATTTCCGCCACCTTCAACTTTTGGATATGAGAATTGTTAACCGGCCAACACTCTACTCCATACAACATAGCAGGCCGGACTGCAATTCTATAGAATTTGCCTTTCAACTTGGGGGGCACCTTTTTTATCTCATAAAATTCCTGAAGTGAGCCTCTATTTCATCCAACCTGCCCCAATATGGTGAGAGACATCCTCATCTATCTCACCATTCCCCTAAATCGTAGACCCGAGATACTTAAAACTATCCTTCTTGCAAACCGCCTGAGAATCCAACTTCACTATCACCTCCTTTTGCCTTGATTCACTAAACTTGCACTCCAAGTACTCCATCTTGGTCCTACTCAACCGAAAACCTTTAGACTCCAGGGTTTGTCTCCAAACCTCCAGCTTATCGTTAACCCCTTGTGGCAACTCCTCAATCAAAACAATATCATTCGCGAAAAGCATACACCAAGGCACCTCGCCTTGAATAATCCACGTCAACACATCCATCACCAAAGCAAATAAAAATAGACTTAGAGTCGATCCCTAGTGCAACCCTGTAAAGACCAGAAAATGCTCAGAATCTCCTCCTATTATCCTTACCTGAGTCTTCGACCCCTCATACATGTCCTTAATCGCTCTAATGTACGCTATCGGGATCCCTCTCACCTCTAAGTATCTCCAAAGAACCTCCCTGGGGACCTTGTCATACACCTTTTCCAAGTCAATAAACACCATGTAAAGATCCTTCTTCCTCTCTCTGTACTGCTCTACCAATCTCCGCACTAGGTGAATTGCCTCAGTCGTGGAGCGACCATGCATAAAACCAAATTGATTCTCTAAAATAGACACAATCCTCCTCAACCTCTGTTCCACCACCCTCTCCTAAATCTTCATTGTGTGACTCAACAACTTAATACCCTGGTAATTGTTGCAACTCTGAATGTCACCCTTGTTCTTATATAAAGAAATTATCATGCTCCATCTCCATGCCTCGGGCATCTTTGCTGAAAGGGTTCTTCCTAATATACGGAATCAAAGAAGTAGCAATCAAGTCGTTGTTTAAATTATAATGATCCTCCTTACATTTATTCGGATTATAAGTATGTTGAATCATTTTCCTACCTTCCACATACTATCAAAAATCGTTCTAAAGCATATCATCCATTCACACCCCGACATATATTTCATGCAAATAACTTTCCAACTTTCTTTAAGATCGACCACAAAGGAAATCCGTCCTATACTTTCTTTCAGTCGATTTCATTTTCTTTTTGTTAATGAATGACATACCTAAATACAGATATAAAATAAATATTATTAATAATATCAAATGGGTAAACATTTTCAATTTACTAATTTTATGAATTAAAATACTAACCTGATTTAATATGTTCAGGATGATTTCAAAGCAGAGTTCGAAAATAATCTTCATTGACCATGCATCTCAACTTTTTTGAACTTTCTTCAATGTGATCCAAATATAAAATTTCAAGGAAAGAACGATTCTCGGTATAGACACCAGTGGGTGTAGACTCTCCATCAAAATTTTCATCTTATCATCATCATCATCATCATCATCTGACGATTCATATTGTAAAGGTTCATCACTATCCAAGTCCACTTGTATGTCGTCATTATTGTTCTTAATTTCTATAAGTTATGTGGGCGTACCTCCACAATCATTAAATCTACAAAATGGATAAATCATCTCATTAAATATAGGGAAAAAACTACTTGATTAAATAAAATGGGTTATTTATTACCTACCAATTGCCTCCCCACAAGAAGGATATTGTGGACCACTTGAATTAATTTTTTCAAATTTATAGACACATTGCTAGGTCCTCCCATATCGAAATTATTCACAAGTCTGAGTAAGTTTTGATTGAGTGTTTCAAACTCACCATCAAAATATTGTTCAATTGCACCTCTTGAAGAATCAATAATCAAATTCAAAGAATTTTGACTTACTTAGAGATTAAACTCACTATCTATGAGTTCTTCAATAACAAGGGGTGTTCAACTAACACATACATGTCAAGCGCCTGTATATTAAGAAGATTACCAAAAACTTTAATGATATGAAGAAATAAAGATAAAGAATCATCATTTAAAATTGGGATTTCACCAAATATTGATTGTCCATTGGACGTAAAATAATTTGAATATCGACCAAAAATAACCACATTGTCTTTCGAATTAGTAATATCCATTTTACTCCTAAACAACCTTTTCAAACCGTCATATTTAAGGGATAAAGAAAACAATTGAACCACTATAGGGCCGACTATACCGTACCAAATCTCCATCATTCAAAACTTCACCACTCCAATACAAATTTACTCTTACCTTATTATCATCCATCTTAAAGTAAGAAATGAATAAGGTTCAATAAATACTTTGAGTTATGCACTTTAACAATTTCTTTTAGGATTGTAGCAAATGAAAGAAACCTACATTGTTTATATAGCTCCATGCAATGCTATTACAAGGCAAACATGGGATCCTACCTTACAAGGTGAGAACCCATACTCGACTTATAAGTAAATCCCATCAACCAACAAAAGAAAATTTATTCCCTAACTTGTCAGCAAAAATAAGTTTATTCCTTCATTTGTCTTGCAGACACAAAAGGGTAAGGTAAGGGACTTTATTTACCTTAAAAGCTATAATCGTGCTCCCTCCTTGCACTTTATCATTACCTGACGACATTAACTTTTTATGAAAAAGGCAAACATATTCATTTGCCTTGTCCGATTTATAATTTTTTAAATTTTTATATACCCCTTCAAAAGTTTGGATGAAAAAAATTATCTTTTAGACTCCGAAGTTGTACAAAGATATAATGAAATCATTGGTTAACTAAATTTCCAAATGAATAATGGAAGTCAACACCAAAGTGTGATAAATAATTGCGCAAATTGTATTTTAATGACATCCTAAATTTTAATAATCAGTTGTAAAAAAAAGTTATCCGCATATATAGAAGAGTGAACGAAGCAACTGAAGATCGGCATGTCTTCTTGCTCTATAATTTCATTATATAATTTCTAATTAATTATTATATGTCAATTATGTATTAAAAATTGATAATATTTAATAAAAAATAAAATAGACATTTATGACATGTCTGATTCAGCTGCTTCAATTGTGATTTTACTATTTTATCCCTAATTAATTATTTAAGTCATTTAAGTATTAAAGAAATAAATAATATTTAATAAAAAATTAAAATATACGAAACATAATAAATTTACTATTGATGTTTTAAATCAACTTGACATCTTATATGAGGTCCACTTAAAAAAAATCACAATTATTTTTTATAGTAATTTTGCAATATCACTTCTAATAAGTTATTATGAGTAATTTAAGACATATTTGTTTCTCTACTTTAATCGTGATATTGAATTGACTAGAAATTATATGTGTCGCTTAAATTGGAATAGAAGAAAAAGTATTATAAATAACAATAATTAAAAACTTAAATTATTTTAAAAATATAATTGACTATCAATGCCACAAAAGTTTGGACAAGGAGTATATTATAAATTATAATAGCTAAATGTTTAAAATAGTAAATTAAATGCCAAAAAAAATACTATAAATTACAATAGCTAACAGCTTAAAATATCTAAAAAATATATACATAAATATAATTTATTATCTAAATTTTATTTACGTCACATAAATTAAAACAAAAAAATAACATGTATTGAGCCCGTGCTAGCACAGGCCCTTTGGTATCTAGTAACAATTACAAGAGAAAAAAACGTCTCTAAAACTTTTATGTTGGAGTTTCGTGTAATTTTGTAACAACATAAAAAAATATAACTCTTGTAATTATTATATATTATAAATAAATTCTTTCAATTTTTCATAATTGGCTGAAGTTGTTCAAAGGCATGATACATAAACATGCCTTTTAACTTGGCCTCAATTCACATATATGACCTTCAATTTTTGGTGTGCATAAGTAAACACTTAAACTTGTATAAAGTTGAACAAGTAGACACACACATCTTATGTGGTATAATACATATAGGACGCCATATAGGACAAGAATTGGCCACGTAGGACGCCATATAGAATATATGTGTTTACTTATTCAACTTTATACAAGTTTAAATGCCTACTTGTGCACATCCAAAATTGGAGGTCATAAATTGGAGGTCATAGATGTGAACTGAGGCCAAGTTAAAGGACATGTTTATGTATTGCACCTTGTTCAAATGAGTGAGCATATTAAGTTTTCATCTTACATTAGCTAATACATCTATCTAGCATGTTGGTTTTGATTGTTTTCTTCTTAGTGCAAATTTACTTTTTTAACAATTTTATTTTTCAATTTTAGTTTGATTTTTTGAATTAACTGTTTCTATCTGTCCATTAAATTAATATTTGAAAACATTAAATCTTAAAGATATTAATATATAGCTCTGGATATCAAAAAGTTAGAAGAGTGAACTCTAAATAAAATAGTAAAACTTACATAAATCCCAACAAGTTTACCTATACTTACTTTCTATCTCTTCTTTTAAAAAAAATTACATAAAACTTCTGATTATAATTTTTCAAATACAGAATTTGACAACCAATACATCTTAACAAGAAATTAATGCACATTAAAAAAAATATAATGTAAATCTTTTTACTTCTGGAGTAAATCACGCGACATCCGATGTATTGTACTCTCACAATCCAAAAATAACGTAATCAGTTAAATTTTAAAATTCGAAAAAAGGATCCTCTTTCTTCAAGCAGAAACAAACTTCTCTCTCTTCTCTATTTTTTGCATTTCCTCTTGTTTTCGTGAACAATATATGACGAGTCTCTTGGACAACATACTTCTTACTATGCAATGAGATACATTATAATATAAATTAAGAGAAATATATAATTCTTAGATGTATCTAAAATATAATCAAGAAAGATGCAAAGTTTGTAGATGTATTGGACACATATATCTGTCATATAAATGGTATCCTATAACATTATTAATGTATATTAGAGTATTTTATTTTTGATACAAACAAATATTACCTTTGTAAGAAGTTCTCTTTTTGTAACTTCAACATCTTTTTATTTTGAAGCACAAGTTTTGCGTCTTTCAATACATACTTTATTACCTTCTTAATAAAATCTCTTGATGTATTCTCAACACCTTCATTTTCTTTAGCCGAAACATCCTTTTTTGTGTCTTCTGATGCAGACCTTAAATCTCAGTCATATACATCACTATCGTACCTTATTTAGGGGTGGCCGTGCGTGCCGTTAGGAGAGATATTCACCGAAAACACTAGCTGATAATGACGAACTTATCATTTTGCCAATCAACTTTTCTATGATTGATTATGACATCTTTCGATAGAAATTCAATCGAATGAAAATTATGGCAAAGGAAAGAGAAACGAAGGGTGGAGATGGAGGTTGGGTTTTGGGTAAAGAGTCATTGTTTACTGGAAAATTTTTGAAAAAAAAGGAGATTAGATATTAATAGGTATTAAATTGATGGAGAGAATATTTTCAGACAAAATTTTAAAGGACAACTAATGTATTCGAATTTTTAGAGTGAGAGTGATGTATCTGAAAATAAAGTTTAAAGAGAGAATGTAAATTAGGAATTTTAGTAATTAATTAAAGGAGAAAGGATCAAATTTACCCCTCTACTTTGAAAATTGGCTAAATATAACTTTCGTCATACTTTGGGATCAAATTTACCCTCGTTGTCATACTTTGATATAATATTCCAAGAATTTCTAGCTAAGCTTCTAACCATTCTTCATATGTTTATAGGTCCAAAAATAATTATGTTTAATCATATGTGTAAAGTACTTTTGATGTGAAGAATGTTCATAGGAAACACTTAGAGCAAAGTTAAGTTGAGAACTTTTGTTATCGGTTGAGTTTTGGTATTCGATCCTACAAGGTTCAACTTTAAACAAGTATAGCTTCTAGAATATATTGAGTTTTGGAGGTTAAGACACACAAAATTAAAGGTATTTGGGTCCTCTTTCCAGCACATCCAATTTTACATTAATTTGATACCCGAGTAAAAAGTTTTGACCATTTTCGCGATCAAATTAGTGAGGGTCCGTAATAAAATTATGGCATGCCCTCTGTGCTCCATGATAAGAGCGTGGCACACCCTCTATTCTCCATTATAAGAGCGTGAAATTCCTTCTATGCTCCGCAATAAGAGCGTGAAATGCCCTCTATGTTCTGTGACAAGGGAGTATTATGCCCATGATCACAGAGACCCCAAAATTCACGTTTTCCTTTAGTTTATTCTAGGGAAAAATAGACATTTACTCCCTAAATGATTCTATAACTAATACTAACATGTTTTTCCTCATCCCATGACCCAAACATGAATTCCTCTTCTCCTATACACTCAAGAGCATCCAAATAAGGGTTCTTCTCTAAAGTTCATACCCTCAAAGCTCAAATTCAAGTTTTCTTCATAAGAATTCACTAAGCTCAGTATGTGCGGTTTGAACAAGGATAAACTTTCATCTTTGTTCCCAAAAAGCTTTGATTTTTCAATTTAATTTATAAAATTTTAATTAGGGTTCATATGACTTTATATAATTTTGACGTTAATATGTTTCTCTAAGAATTTAAGTACATTTAGCATGAAAATTCATGGTTTACTCATGTTTTACACACATATTAGTTCTCATAAAGTGAATTCTTGTATTTATGATCAAAGTACCATAATTTTAGTAACAGTATAAGATTTTAGCATGATTCACTCAGTTTTCAAGAAGCTTAGACTTACATTTAATACTACGAGCTATTACAATATGATTTTATTTAAATTTGATCTTATGATCTCAGACCAAATATGAAATCCACACAAGTAATCCAGATTTTGAGATATGAACAGAAGCATATTGTGTTTTCAGACTTATTGGCTCATATGCTTATTTTTAAGTTGAATATTATATATATATATATATATATATGTATGTATGAATATATATATATATATATATATATATTATGAGCAATAGTATGATTTTGAAAGTAGTACCTAGCATCGAGGAGCAAAAATTTAGCGTACCTAGTTCCATAAACTATGTGCCATCGAAGGTTATGACACATCCTAGTTTTTGGAACTTAGAAAATTTCTTGGAATTTTGATCTTTGGACCTAATATGACTCATGGGTACGATCTATATGTTGGGGTACGAATGGTATGAACTAGTCGTATATTGACCACTGTTGGTTGGTGGAATGGATTTTGGTCACTAGAATGGGTACGACTTGGTGGTTCGAGTCTTATGGTTGGATACAGATCATTTGGTTCCTTCACTTAACCTTAGACGTGGTAACTTAAGTTGGATATGAGTACAAGTGGCTCACCAAGAGCTGTAAGCCAGGGTACAAGTCATTCCTACGACTCCTATGGTGGTCAATTTTCAAACCTTTTGTGATTCTATCTTGCTAGGGATATAAGTGAAGGGTACAGATCGTATGTTATCAATACAACTTGGGTAGAATAAGTTGTACACTGTATAGTGCTAGGTCTAAGGGTTAAGACTTAGGATACAAGTGGTGGGTACCAGTCGTATCAAAGGGAACGACTCATGAGGGTTAGTCGTACCCTTGTGACGAGATTTTGTGCAACTTAAGTGGGGGTATTTTGGATATTTCTCCACTTACCCTAATAAGATCCCATGACTTATATTCCTATTGGGAGGTTATTTACCCCATTACTCTATTCATTAACACTTTGAAACTCTTCCCAAACACTCTATAATTCTCTCAAGAGTTTTTGGGCAAGGAAGATAGGATTTCAACTAGAGAACTAAATTGGGGATCTTGTTGGTAGTTTCTCTCTATCCACTCTGTCAATTAAGGCATGTTCTCTTCCCTCATTGTTAGTTCTAATTAAAGGCATGATTTTATATAATATTTTTTATGATTTAAATATTGTATGATTTTGGATTTTCAAATATGATTTGGTGGTTTTGGTTATAATTGCTTGGTTATGGTTTTTCCATGTTTTAATTATGCTTTGCATTAATGGTAGTGTTGGATAATTGGTTGCATGGGAATGGTTATTTGGTAATGTAATTTTGTTTTGGAAATACTATGCCCCCAATGTGTTTGATAAAATGCCTTTAACAATGTTTTCACTAAAATATTGGTTTTTCAATGGAACTTATGCATGGTTTAAACTTGGTAATGGAAACCCTAAATGATATAAATAGTTTAAATGATTTTAAATGGATTGGAAAGGCCTTAGTGGCTGTGGTTTTGGTTAATTGGAAATCGTGAAGGGTACATGGAATTCCTTAAACCTATATATAGTTGGGATATGGACAAAACTTGCAAGTATAGTCGGTATGACGATACCACTACTAATGGACTTGGTTAATAAATGGTAAATGAATTGGTTGGTTTCTTAGTAATGGTTTTAATTGGGTAATAATTGCGGGGTGTGTAGCAAAGTTGTGGAAGGTGGAGGTCCCAAGGGGACCAAAACTGGAAACTCCATTTGTCGATATGAGGTTTGGTCTTTGTAACCGTGTCCATGATGTCACACTTTATATTTGGGGAATGTACTAGTCATCCCAGGTTTTCTTCCCTGGTCGTGAGGCTTCACGCACTGGTGCCCTTTCAGTAGGGGGAGCTAAACCCATAGAGCTCCTGGGTAGTTTAGGACGACAAAGCTACACAACCCAGGTAAAGATTGTAATGGCATGCAAAACCCAGTCTCCTTTCCCAGAATGGTTATATATATATATATGTATGGTTGTGTGCATACGGATATGTATGTGTATATATATGTATATATATATGTATAGTTGTGTGCATATGAATGGTTTTACCTGGTTTTATAAATGACATTATTTTATCCTTATTTTGAGTTCATACTAGTGATCAATCGCTAATCCATCTTCGGGAAACTGTAAACCCATGTTATACAGGAATCGATCATTCTACTCCTTCTACATAGTGATTTACTTGGTGACAGATGTTGGATTGGGGTGGTGGGCTTCCATATTTTCGGAAGGCTCCATTTCATGTTATGGATATTTTTAGACATTCTGATTTATTTATGGATGTTGGTTTTGGCTATGGTTGGGGGAATATTCCAAATGGATATTCCTACTCCTTTAGTTAGATGCGTTGTGGTACTGCTATGGGTTGGAATGGGCGGGATCAGTATTGGTGTCGGCCTTAATATTGGCATTGGAATTGAGGCTGACATCATTGGACATAATTTCTCACTGTTCCATTGTATTTCATTTTGGGATTAATAATATATGTTTTGGATCTTATTCAGCTATGGACTGGTTTATGGCCTTTGGTTTGGTATTGGTTTGGTTTGGTGGTTTCTTTGGTGCGGTTTGGTGGACGGGATAACATGGTAGGGTTGGTCTAGTAATAGACTTATCTCAAAGTCAGTCTTTGTCCAATTATGCTAGCTTTCTATTTGTTCGGTATTCAGCCAACTCAAGGTATGTTGATGATGGTTGGGTTGGGTAACAGGGGGTGGTCCCTAGTCCTGGTTCGACTTGGGATGCCCATTACAACATTGTGCCCGATCGAGTCGTGTCAAGTTGGTATCAGAGCCAGGTTCATGGTCAATTGGGAGTCCACAAAGCCATGTCGAGTAAAGTCTCTTTTAGGGTTGTGTAATGCGCCACACTCATAAGAAGGAGGCTACAAGGCATTTAGGAATATTTTACTTTCTTGGTATTCTATTTTCAAACCTGGAGTCTAAGTCCCGGAATTCTTCTCTAATCCTTGGTAGTTCATTTTTCATATTATGCCTCAGCTACCTGAAACACAAGAAAACTCTTCAGTCCCATTTGGGGACAATGTTAATGGGGTACGTCCTACATCTGGAGTTCGTCTTTGATCTCAGGGTCCTATTCCTGATAGTTCTAGAGTTCCTCCGGGTTCTACTAGTCCTCCTCATGGTGAGGTGACTAATGTGAAATTTTCCAGTCTATACATACTATTGTTAAATTGGTTACTACTCAGACTGAACGAGATACATCTGGTGGGTTGTCTGCTGAGGCCTTAAGGGTTGGTCAGTTTATGATACTGAATCCTCCTACTTTTACTGGTGTGAAGGTGAAGGAGGATCCGTAGGGTTTTTTGGATGAGATGGAGAAGATATTCAGGGTAATGCAAGCTACTAATGTAGAAGGTGTAAACTTTGCAACTTATCATCTTAAGGATGTTGCATACCTATGGTACAAAGAGTGGGATAGGGATAGAGGTAATGTGGAGAAGATGTCCTTATGGGATGCCTTCTGGTGCTTTTTGGGATCTTTTCTTTCCTCAAGACTTGAGGGAAGAGAAAATGGAAGAGTTGGTGAATATTAACCAAGGGAGAATGTCTGTCAAGGAATATGCCTTAAAGTTTCATCAGCTGTCAAGGTATACTTTTGATTTGGTGGCTGACATGAGATCGAGGATAAGAAAGTTCGCTTCTGGGTTGAATCAGGATTTGATCTTGGAAAGCAAAACTGCTTTACTGATTAAAAATATGGACAATTCTAGGTTGACTATTCATATACAGCAGGTAGAGGATAAGAAAAATAAACAAGCATAGTTCGGAGATTGGCAAGGTAAGAGGAGCAAGTTTTCTAATCAGGGAGGGGCTCAGTCGCAAGTTGGTCGAGATAGAGGTAAATGGCTGAAAAAGAAGTGAGGTAGTTCTAGTTCCTTCTCTAATGCTAGTGCTCCTTACCCGAAGTAGTCGGGTGATAGGCATCATCAAGGTGGTGACAATTTTAGAGCATAGGGTACCCAATCTTAGGGGAGTAGGGGTCAGTCAATTTTCTCATGCCCTCTTTGTTGGTTCTATAGTCATCCTCATCGGGGTTATTGCGATGAAGGGAGGGATAAATGCTTCAAGTTTGGATAGACAAGCCATTAGCTTAGGGATTTTCCAGTTAATAAGGTTGCTACATGATACAAGAAAGACCACGAAAGGCACAAAATAGGCCACAAAATAGTCTACAAATTAAGAGCAACCCTAGGACTCCTTTGAGTGCTAGTTTCGGCCAACAACAACAACACAAGTATCAGGAGTTTACAAGGTGTTTTCACATCAAAGAAGCAATAATACAACAAGAATAATATGAACACAATGCACACAAGATTCGTATTCAACAAGAACAAATGATTACAAGATACAAACACTAACACAATCGCAAGAAAGGTAAAGATAGATAGTGAGACATAGATTATTACAAAGATTAGGAACTAAAGAGTATATAAAACTCAAAAAACCCTAATGAATGTAACAACAACACCGCACTCTTATGGTGACCGGCAAGGGAATCAACTCACCTCAAGATCCACCATTTTTAAGCAAAGAAGAATATTGGCTTTTCCAAGCCCTAAACTACAATGGCTAATCCGAGCCCTAACTAAAAACTACGCTAAGGTGGTCTACTCTCAAGAGAGAGGATTTTCAATGTCTCATATTTTCATTATTAAACAACTAAGAGAAGACCTAAAATGTCCTATTTATAGTATATTACAAAAGGAGAAAAAATGACTACACTACCCTTAATAATAGGGGCGGCTATGGAGTACATTTTGGGCAAAGTGAAGTGACCAAAATGTCCTCAATGAAGATGTCTCCAAAATCTTGAGCCATTAAGTGTCTAAAGCCTTGAGTCCTCAAGTCTTCAATGCTCCAAGCAATTTTTCACTTACGACCTTAATGTATGGTATGCTCAATGGTAGGCTCAAAATGGGTCCTCCAAGCATGTCCTCGTATCCTCGAGGTGACCAAGTCTTGATCCTCTATGTTTTGGCCTCCAAAGATTTCATCAAAGATAAGATTGATATTCGTCCCGTATCATGATACCAAATGATATGAATCGACCCACGAGGACTTGAATTGAAGAAGAAAAAAGTAAAGATAGATAGATAGGAAAATGAAGATAGAAAGATAGACACGAAATTGAAACTTAAAAGGCAATCGAAGGATGTATCAAATCCTAAAACCTCCCTTAATGACTATCAATAAGCACCTAACTCTTACGGTGATTGCAATGGGGATTAGATCTGCCTTACAACCATTATTTCTAAGCAAAGTTCAACACATTCTTTTTCAAGCACTCAAACACTCCCATGGAGTCTTATGAATACATCATGTAAGAATATTATCCAAAAACTAAGAAAATAAGCTGAGCTACCAAGCATTTATAGTTTGGATACATATTACATAATTAGGGCCCAAAAGTGACCCAAATGAAAGAAAATCCCCACTAGGGGCTGTTTTAACCCGTTCTTGAAATATTAGAGCGGATCAAAAGTGGATCCAAAGTGCCTTGGGCATATGACCCTTCCAAGGGGATTTCGAGCCCCATTTTGCACTCCTTCGACCTGGCCAAAGTCCTTTGACCCTCTTTAATTGTAATCTTCCTCCATGTGGCATCTTTTAAAAGCACTAAGAAGTCATCAAGCACCTCGAGCATCATACATATCTTAGCCAAAGGTTCAGAGGCAATTTGCATTGTATCATCCTCCCTTTTTTTAAAAGATTTGACCTCGAATCCAAAGTCCTTTGACCTTACTTAATGGTAATCTTCCTTCATGTGGCATCTTTTAAAATCACTAAGGAGTCATCAAGCACCTCAAGTATCATACGTATCTCAGCCAAAGGTCCAGAGGTAATTTTGCTTGTATCACTATGAGAACAAATAAGGTACCAGTGGCTTCATCTTCTGCTCCTGCACCTAGTGGTGTCATGCCTACTTCTATTACTGCTCCTGGTTCTAGTATTGGTCTAAACAGTTTTTATGCTTTAGCATCCTGACAAGAATCTGAGGCATCGCCTAATATAGTTACTAGTACGTTACAACTGTTTTCTAGTGACATGTACTATCTGCTTGATCCAGGGTCCACTATTTGTTATGTGACCCTATTTGTGGTTGTATGTATTATATTTTATATTGAGGTTTTTTCAGATCCTTTTTGTGTTTCTACCCTGGTAGGTGACTCGATTAATGCTAAGAGAGTCTATGGGAGGGTGGTATCTATTCATGGTAGGAAGGCTTTGGTGGATTTTTTTGAACTTGATTGGTGGATTTTGATGTTATTATAGGGATGGATTTTGTTATGCGTCCTTGGATTGTTGAACCCATAAGGTTATCTTTAGGTTCCCTGGTGAACTGGTTATAGAGTGGGAGGGTGGTTTTCTAGCTCCTAGGGGAAGTTTTATTTCTTATCTTAAAGCTTAGAGGTTAATCTCTAAAGGTTGCCTTTATCACTTGGTCTTGGTTAAAGATTCTAACTCGAAAGGTCCTTCTTAAGGTCAGTCCTGGTGGTAAATGAGTTTCCTGAGGTCTTTTTGGATGATCTTCCTAGTGTTCCTCTGGATAAGAAAATAAAGTTTGGTATTGATTTGGTTCTGGAAACTTATCCAATATTTATTTCTCCTTATAGAATAGCTGCAACTGAGTTGAGAAAACTCAAGGAGCAACTGAAAGATCTTCTGGATAAGGGTTTTATTTGTCCTAGTGCATCCCCGTGGGGTGTACCAGTGTTTCTCATGCGTAAGAAGGATGGTTCCCTTTGAATGTGCATTGACTACCGATAGTTGAATAAGGTGGCGATTAAGAACAAGTATCCTCTTCCAAGGATAGATGACTTGTTTGATCAGTTGCAGGGTTCCAATTTCTTTTCTAAGATAGATCTTTGGTCTTGGTATTATCAACTTAATATTAAGAAGGAGGATATCCCTAAAATGACTTTTCGTACTCGGAATGGGCACTTTGAGTTTTTGGTAATGTCGTTTGGATTGACTAATGCCCCGATGACATTTTTAGACTGGATAAATAGGGTTTTTAGGTAGTTCTTGGATCTCTATATCATTGTGATTATTGATGACATTCTTGTTTATTCAACAAGTAAGGTGGATCATGCTAATCACCTCCATGTGGTATTACAAACCTTGAAGTAACAACAATTGTATGCCAAGTTTTCCAAGTGTGAGTTTTGGTTAAACGTTATGACTTTTTTTTGTTATATCATTTATAGTAAGGGGATTATGGTGGATCCACAAAAGGTGGTTGTGTTTAAGGGGTGGCCTAGACCCATGACTCCAAGCGACATTCAGAGCTTCTTGGGTTTGGTTGGGTATTATAGGCAGTTTATGGAAGGATTTTTAATGATAGCTGCTCCTTTGACTAAGTTGACTCAGAAAAAGACAAAGTTTTCTTGGTCGGATGCTTGTGTAGGGAGTTTTGATAAGTTGAAATATAAGTTAACTTCGGCTCTAATTCTGACCTTGTCAGAAGGAAATGATGGGTTCGTGGTCTATTATGATGTATATCAGATAGGTCTTAGTTGTGTTTTGATACAGCATGAGAAAGTGATTCCCTATGTTTTCAGGTAGTTAAAGGTACATGAGAAGAACTATCCTACTCATGATTTAGAGCTATTAGCAGGTTCTATTTTCCTTGCAAATATGACAGCATTATTTGTATGATGTACACATGGACATCTTTCCTGATCATAAGAGTTTACAATATGTGTTCACTAAGAAAGAGCTCAATTTCAGGTAGAGAAGATGGCTTGAGCTTCTCAAGGACTATTACATGAGTCTTCACTATCACCCAGGTAAGGGTAACATGGTTGTTGGTGCTCTTAGCAGGTCATCCATGGGGAGTTGGCTTATATGGAGAAATAAAAGTAGGAGTTGGTGAAGGATATTCACTGCTTGGCTAATCTTGGAGTTTGCCTCTTGGACTTTAAGGATAGAGGTGTAATGGTACAAGAAGTGGTTCGATCATCTCTTTATGTAGAGATCAAGGAAAAATAAGTGTTGAACCCTATCTTGATAAAAATCAAGAGTGATGTTGGTGGTCAAAAGGTGATAGTGTTTGAGATTAGTGGTGATGGTACTTCATGGTACCAAGAAAGGTTGTGTGTTCTTGATGTCGATGGTTTGTGACAAAGGATTTTGGCTGAGGCGCATGAGTCGCTCTATGTTGTTTACCCTAGTTCCACAAAGATATATCATGATCTCAAGGAGATGTATTGGTGGAATGGTATGAAGAGGGATGTGGCTGATTTTATGGCCAAGTGCTTGGTGTGTTAACAAGTTAAAGTTGAGCACATGAGACCTAGTGGGTTGTATCAAGATATTGTTTTGCTCAAATGCAAAGGGAGGTAATCAATATATATTTCTTTACCAGTCTTCATAGGTTTTGGAATCAATATGATTTGATTTGGATCATCATGGATAAGATGACAAAGTCTACTCATTTCTTACATGCGAGGACTACCTTTTGGTGGAGGATTATGCAAAGTTATATCTTTAAGAGATTGTGAAGCTTTATGGAGTACCTATTTCGATTATCTCTAATCGTGGTACGTAGTTTTCATCCCATTTATGGCGGTCTTTTTAAAAGGGATTAGGTACTAAGGTGAGTTTGAGTACTGCTGTTCATCCGTAGATGGATGGAAAAGCCGAGAGAACTAACTATTCATACATTGGAGGATATGCTTTGGGCATGTATGGTTAATTATGGTGGCTGTTGGGTTGAGCATCTACCTTTGGTGGAGTTTTTTTTACAACAATAGCTATCATTCTTGTATTGGCATGACTCCTTTTAAGGCATTGTATCGTAGTAGGTGTAGCTCTCCTATTGGTTGGTTTGAGTTTGGTGAGGCGAATATGTTCGGTCCGAATTTGGTCTATCAAGCTATGAAAAAGGTGAAGGTAATTTGGGATAGGATTAAGGCTGCCCAAAGTCGCCAAAAGTCTTATGCAAATGTTAGGCATAGGGACTTGGAGTTTGGGGTTGGGGATAAGGTGTTCCTCAAGGCATCTTTTATGAAGGGAGTAGTTCAGTTTGGTAAGAAGGGGAAGCTTAGTCCTCGGTATGTTGGTCCTTATGAGATTCTGCGAAGAGTTGGTTTGTTAAAGGAACTATTAATATGTTTGCCTCTTTGTCTTTAAACTTTGTTAGAGATTAGAAATATATTTGATAATGCAAATGACTCGTGCGTATGGTTACCTTTACCTTATCTGTCATACGGGGATAAATGTTCCTAGTGGGGGAGACTGAATCACCCTAGTTTCTAGACCTTAGAAAATTTTCTAGAATTTTGGTCTCTGGACCCAGTACTACTCATGGGTACGAACCATATGTTGGGGTACGAATGGTATGGGCCAGTCTTATGCCGACCAATGCTGGTTGGTGGGATAGATTTTGTTCACGGGAATGGGTATGACTTGGTGGTATGAGTCATATGGTTGGATACAGATCATTTAGTTCCTTCACTTAACTTTAGACTTGGTAACATAAGCTGGATCTGAGTAGGAGTAGCTCACCGAAAGCTGTAAGCCAGGGTACGAGTCATACTAGGACTCCTATGGTGGTTTTTGTTCAAACATTCTGTGATTCTATCTTGCCAGGGATACGAGTAAAGGGTATAGATCGTATGTTGTCAATACGACTTGGGTAAGATGAATCATACACTGGATAGTGTTGGGTCCAAAGGTTAAGGCTTAGGATATGAGTGGTGGGTACCACTCATATCAAAGGGTACGACTCGTGAGGGCCAGTCGTACCCCTATGATGTGATTTTGTGCAACTTAAGTGGGGGTATTCTGGACATTTCTCCACTTACCCTAATAAGTTCCCACAACTTATATTCCTATTGGGAGGTTATTTATCCTATTACTATATTCATTAACACTTAGAAACTCTTCCTAAACACTCTATAATTATCTCAAGAGCTTCTGGGCAAGGAAGCTACGTTTTCAACTAGAGGACTAAATTGGGGATCTTATTGGTGGTTTCTCTCCATCTACTTTGTCAATTAAGTCATGTTCGCTTCCCTCATTGTTAGTTTCAATTAAAGGCATAGTCTTATACAATAATTTTTTGATTTGAATGTTGTACGATTTTGGGTTTCAAATATGATTTCGGGGTTTTGGTTATAAATGCCTGGTTATGGTTTTTCCATGTTTTAATTATATATTTATATACATTAATGGTGGTTTTAGATAATTGGTTGCATGGGAATGGTTATTTGGTAATGGACTTTGGTTTTGAAAATACTATGCCCCCATGTGTTTGGTAAAATGCCTTTAACAATGTTTTCACTATAATATTGGTTTTTCAATGGAACTTATGCATGGATTAAACTTGATAATGGAACCCTAAATGATATGAATGGTCTAAATGGTTTTAAATGGATTAGAAAGGACTTGGTAGCCGTGGTTTTGGTTAATTGGAAATCATGACGGGTACATGGAATCCCTTAAGCCTATATATGGTTGGCTATGCACAAAATTTGCAAGTATAGTCGGTATGACGATACCACTACTAATGGACTTGGTTAATGAATGATAAATGGATTTGTTGGTTGTTTGGTAATATTTTAATTGGGTAATAATGGCGAGGTGTATAGCAAAGTCGTGGAAGGTGGAGGTCCGGAGGAACCAAAACTAGAAACTCACATTTGTCGATGTGAGGTTTGGTCTTAGTGATCGTGTGTATGATGTCATACTTTATATTTGGGGAATGTACTAGTCATATGTAATACCCCAAGATCCCAGACCAATATTAGGATCGTGTTTCAAGATCATGCAGAATAAATCATAGTGTTTTGATAGCTTTGTGCCTAAGTTTATGTACATTAAGGCCTCAAATAACTCCCAGCTTTTAGATGAATCAATAGAATCCTTACCGATTGAAATTTTGATAAGAATGTTGCCTTAGTAAACTTCAAACGAGCATATCTTTTTTAACACTCAAAATTTTCTAGATCAAGACCCACCAAGTTGTAGGAAATTGAATTAGCTTTCCAAGATACTAATTTCGCCCAAATCTAATACTCGGGTGAGAAGTTATGGCATTTTTAGTGCAAAACAGCAACCCAACGCGATAAGGCCGCATCGCGGTGATGGCCAATTTCATGATCTTCCTTTTTCCAGTGTGTCACAGTGATAAGCACAACATCATGCCAAGGGTTATTTTTGCAATTATCATTTTCCAGCGAGGCACCGCGATAAGCATCGCGTCGTGTCATTGGGAAAAATGGGGATTGTCCTTTTTCCAGTGGCCCGACGCAATTGTACCGCTTCTCACCATTTTGCAAAACCGGGATTTTCATTTTCTAGTTTTGAGTTTAATTTTCCAAGGATATTTAAGCCCTTTTCCTTTCACCCTATTCAATAAAAAACAAGATTAAACATTACTTAAGGCATTATATTCAATATTTTTCACAATTTCCTCTTCAAAAAGAAACCCTAGCCACCACCCTAATTCATCAAGTTCAACAATTTATTTCTCAAGAAAGTTTAAGAATTCAAGCTTCTCTACCCAAGAACGATCAAGAACTATAATTCTTTTGCAAGATTAAAACCCTAAGGTTTGTTAGATGTTCATCCATGGACCCTTTTCACCCATGGAGTCCAAGAATCCGTCTTTTATGTTTTAAATCATGAAGTTACATGTTTATAATGATTTATCTCCATGAATCTTTTTTGAATTTTGATTATACATGATGTTTACAATCTATTTTCATTGGAAGCAACCCTTATTATATATTTTATGAATTATGTCCATGAACTTACATGAATTTCGAATCTTTATTATGTTTCCATGAAATTATTGGTGATATTAAACCTTACATGTTTAAATAGTGTTGTTTGTTGAACTTAAACCTTAATTGGTGATCTTAGAAGTGAAATCATGCAATTTCTACAAGTTTTAAAATTATCCCCATGCTTAGTTTAAACCATGAATTACAAGTGTTTGATGAAATGCCTAAATGAATAGGTTTTGAACAATGATAACTTATTACATGTTTACAAGTTAAGATTTTGGAATTTGTTTTCAATTGGAATGCATTATTGTATGTTTTAAATATTGTGGTTTCCATATCATGTTCAGGAGAATTCAAAATAAATTCTCAGTTTATGATTTTGTCATGTGATTGTGCTATCTCATCATGTCTAATAATATTCTCTTTTTAAAGTCTTGTTCCCAATGTATTTGATGAAATGCTCAAGTGAATAATTAGGAACAATAATTTCCATCCATGGTTTCAAAGCTTTCATGTGACCTTGTTATTATTGTTATCGTGTCCTGGGGGTTATGAATACCTGAAAACTTAGCTGTTTACAGAATTTCAGTAGTTACAAAATAGTTCAAATAAATCATGAGCATACTCAGCCAGTTATCCATCATGATCAGTTACTTGTCCAGTTAAGCCTAGTTCAGTCCCGTAATCAGTGTCAGTTCAGTTAGGAGTAGGATTCAGCACCGAGCGAGCCTAGGAATGGGGGCTCACCCGTTAGTTAGGACTAGATCCTTAGAAGTAATCCCTAAGTTCCAAAACTACGTAGCCAGTGTAGGTTATGAGATGTCACCCATAAGTTTAGGACTAACACTCTCAGGGATCACCCGCTAGTTTAGGAAAGATCTCAGGGGTCACCCGCTAGATTAGGACTGGCTCCACAGCCATTGTTAGTACCCGTGGCATAGTACTAGCACCCTCCCAACTAGGGTCACAGGTTGGACCCCGATCAGCTCAGACTAGGGCATGTCGATTAGATGTACCTCCCACGGTTTCAGTTTCAGTGTTTAGTTCAGAACTCAATTCAGTTTTGCTTGACCATAGCATACAGCTTATAAGTTATCAGATTTTAGTATTTCAGTTATAGATTATATCAGAAACATATTATATGTTTGGTCATGCATTCTCAGATTTTATAGCTTTTACATATTTATATTCAATATCCTCATGTTAACCAGACCATCTATACTCCATGCATGTTTACTAAAATACTTCAAATCATTTAGCTAGTTATTACTTCATGTTCAATAATCCCATGTTATTCATTCAGTTGGTTATCATTCATGCATACAAATCTATGCATCTCAGCCTTACCTCATTTAGCATACCAGTACATTTAAAGTACTGATCGCATACTTGTTTTTTGCGCTATGATGTTTTATATCATAGGTTTGGATGCTCAGGCTCTCGACCGAACCTAGATATCTCAGCGTACCAATAGCTAGCAGCAGCACTGGTGAGTCCTTATGTTCTGAGGACCAGTTATGCTATTTTAATTTTTCTCAGTTTTAGCAAACAGTCAGAGTTAGTTAGGGGCTTGTCCCAACATTTACTCAGTTATTCACTTAGAGGCTTTCAGACTAGTACAGACAGTTAGTTAGCTTTTCAATATGTTTTCAAATGTTAACTTCATGATTCAGTATTGATTATGATTTTTAAAACCTTATAGCATTTTAGTTAAACTCTGTACGTGTTCTCATTGTCATCAGTTTTATTTAGTGCTCACGGCAGGTACCAGCTTATAAGTTAGCTTATGGTCTCTCGGGACTATAAGCACCATGCGATGGCCAGGGCATACTCTCGGGGTGTTACATCATCCCAGGTTTTCTTCTCTGGTCATACAGATTCACACACTGGGCCCTTTCAGCAGGGGAGCTGAACCTATATAGCCCATGGGTAGTTTAGGACTACAAAGCTACACAGCCCTGGTAAAGGTTTTAATGGTATGCTAAACCCGATCCCCTTTCCCGGCATTATTATATATATATATATATATGTATGTATGGTTGTGTGCATGGATGGTTTTACTTGATTTTATAAATAGCATTATTTTATTATTATCTTGAGTTCATGCTAGCGATCACTCGTTAACCCATCTTTGGGCGGCTGCATACCCATGCTATGCAGAAACCGATAGTTCTACTCCTCCTACCTAGTGATTGACTTGGGGAAAGTTGTTGGATTGAAGTGGTGAGCTTCTATCTTTTTGAAGGCTCAACTTCATGTTATGGATATTTTAAAACATTCTAATTTATTTATAGATGTTGGTTTTGGCTATGGTTGGGGGCATGTCCTAACCGAATATTCTTACTCTTTTGGTTAGAGGTGTTGTGGTACTGCTATGGGTTGGAATGAGCGGGATCGGTATTGGTGTTGGCCTTAATATTAGAATTGGAATTGGCTCAGACTTCATTGGACATAATTTCTCAATGTTCCATCATATTTTATTTTGGGATTAATAATATTGTGTTTTAGATCTTATTTGGTTATAGCCAGGTTTATGGCCCTTGGTTAGGTATTGGTTTGGCTTGGTGGTTTGGTTGGTGTGGTTTGGTGGATGGGATGACTTGTTAGGGTTGATCTAGTAATAGACCTATCTTAAAGTCAGTTGTAATACCCCGAATTTGGTACTCAGAATGCCACACAGTGCTCATGAGCCCAAAGGACCACAAGCTAACCCATGACTGATATCTGTACTGAGCACGGCATGACATACTGTATAAATGCGAAATAAAAGACTGAAATTCCATAAGGTTAAAATATCTGATAAAATATAACATCTGAATAATATGGTATCACCATACCAAAACTGAAATAACTGTCTGAACATGCTAGTCCGAAAGCCTATAAACTATCAAAAAATTGTGGAGTTGATGGGACATGTCCCCAACTAACTCCGTACTACTAAAATAATAAAGTAATAAAATAATAATTCTGTCCTTGAATAATGAGGACTCACTGCTAGTCTAGCTACTGAACGTCTGATCTACTAAGGATTCTTTGGACCTCGTACTTCTGAACCTATGGTATAAAACACCATAGAGCAAATGCGCCAATACTAGTGAATGTACTGGTATGCAAATGAGGTAGGCTGAATGCAAGGGGTTTATGTGCATGAACAATACTACTTACTGAATAATATGAATATGAAAATACATGCATGAATACGTGAATTGTAACTGAGATCGTGACATCACTGAATCTGAATACTAATAAGATAAGTTTCATATAACTAATATACTATTATCTGAATGACTGTGTCTGACAGCTCTATTTCTGATGGAACTAGCTGATTTTCATACTGAACTGGGTGACTGTATCTGATATTCTTGAATTCTGTAGAACTATCTGAGTTCAATTACTAAGACAGAGATTGAGACTATAACTGTGGGAAGTAATCATCTAACCGACATACCCCAAATAAGTTATTATAGCTGAGTTGGGTCCTAATTCATAACCCCAATTAGAGGGGTGTCAATACCGCGCCACTAGTAAGGACAAGCTGTGGGTGACCCTTATTTGACAGTGTCCCCAAAAGAGAACGGTGGGACCCTCATCTGACAGTGTTAATCCACCTCATCAACCCTAATCTGTCATTTTTGATGTCTCAAGCCATACTGGCCACATAGTTCTGCAATGCAAGGATTGCTTCTAAGGATCACACCCTCAACTGTCAGTGTGTGCCCTCGTCCTTAGGTTCACTCGGTGCTAATTCCTACTTCTATCCAAATAGACACTGAAACATAATTAACTGAACTAAACTGGACAGGCTTCAGTGAGTTCCGTTGACTGATGGAATACTAATGAGATTACTGAGTTACTGAGATTTCTGAGATTACGGGGATTTTTGAGTTTTCCTGAGTCATGAGTCTGACTAAATTCTACTGAGCATGGCTTGATTGAGAGTATCTTGAAAACTGACACTGGCTCTAGACACAGCTAAATTGTTGGGTACAAGTACCCCCAGGACTCGATAGCATGAAACTGACAGGACATGACACTTCCTGGAATCAGGCCATAATCAACAATCTATAATACAATCATTGGGGAATTTTATGAGGCACTTGATTATCATGGTTTGGTACATGAATAGGAATGCATATAAACATGTCATAATTTCATAGGGCTAATCTCATAAACAATCCATCAAATAATTTCAATGCATAACAGTAACATGGAAGTCATTTTGAACATAAGGGTAAAGCATGGGTTCATCAATTTGCTCATAATTGCATCCTAAAGCATGATTCTTGTTCTCTTGGGCATTTTATCAAACACATTGCATGCATAACCTTAGGCTTAGGCATATACACTAGTTCATACATCATGGTTACTTTAATCAACTCAATTTAAAAGTTTCCAACCCACATACTAGTATAATTTCATGAAAAGTACATAAAGACTCCAACTTGGGATTCATACAACCACATCAACATTATTAAAATCAACCCACCTCATGAAAATCACAATTCATGAGTTTAAAATAATATTCTTGAGCTTCATGGGTGAAAGAAACCCATGAATCAACACTTTACATACCTGGGTGGATGATTTCTTGAAAATTGGTGAAGGAAAGCTTGAATTCTTGACTTGGGATTAAACGCCTAGGGTTTCTTGTTCTTGGGCATTGATCTTTAAGAGAAACCCTAATTTGGTATTGTGGATGAATAAAAAAGTTATGAGCTCTGGAATGGTATAATTAGGGGTTAAAACAGGTGGAAAAAAATCCAAATACCCTTTTAAAAATAGCTTAAAATTGCTGGTCGGAAGCGGCGATGGTTTGGGCGACAGTCCATCGCTGGCTCAATGGTCCGTCGGTCCTGACCGTCGCATTTGGTCAGAACCTAAACTTTCTGCCTCGTCTGCGACGGTTTGGGCGACGTCTATCGCTAGCTCGATGGTCCATCGGTCCTGGCCGTCGCACTTGACCAGAAGTCGAGTTCTCTGCCTTAGTCGTGACGACTTAGGCAACAGTCCATTGCTATCTATCTCGATGGTCCGTCGGCCTGACCGTCGCTTCTGGGCAGTTTCTACAGTTCTTTGTAAAACGTCCAAAATTTTTTACTCCGATACCGGCTTTGGGTGAAATTGGTATCTTTGGAAAGTTAATTCAATTTCCCACATGATAAAAAGTTGATATTAGGGAAATTCTATCTGATTTAAACATTAATCATTTAGGAAGTCATCACTAACTCTTCTAGAGACTACATTTAACTTAAAAAAAGCTTGGGTATTACAATATCTCCCCTTTGGGAACATTCGTCCTCGAATGGGACTGACTAAACTGGGAAAGCTGACAGACTGATCTTACTTAAGGGACGTCAACATCTGAGCATGTCTATATGACTGGAACTTCTGATATACTGAAAAATCATACTGAATATGCATATCTGATGCATGGATATGTGACAGATAGTCTTCATGAATTCATGACTGAAATTACTGAGAAGCTGAGTTTCTCATGATGAGAATGCATATCTGATGCATGAATATATGACTGACATGATACATGAACATATGACTGGATATGCAAAGGTATTTGATACCAAGTTTATAACTGAAATCTAAACATGAAACTAAATAAGCTTTAGGAAAGCTATTACCTTGGGCTGAGTCTGAGTTTGCAGAGAAGAGGTGAGGATACTTGGTCCATATGTCTACTTCTTCTTCCCAAGTAGCTCCCTCAACGGACTAATTCCGTCAAAGAACTTTGACTGAAGGGACTTCTTTGTTCCTCAGTCTGGTAGTTAAGAATTTTAACTGGGATCTCATTGAAAGAAAGGTTATTTTGAATGTCTAAGCCCTCTACCGGGACTACAACTGATGGGTCACCTATGCACTTCTTAAGCAAGGAGACATGAAAGACTGGATGCACTAAAGCAAGATCTGAGAATTTTGAAGGGACCGACATAACGGGGACTGAGCTTTTCCTTCTTGCCGAACCTCCTCACCCACTTTATGGAAGAGATTTTCAAGTACACATAATCACCAATCTCAAACTCGAGATCCTTTCTGCAAATATTTTCATAAGACTTCTATCGGTTCTGAGCAACTCAGAGTTTTTCTCTGATCAACTGAACTTTTTCTAAGGCATCAAATACTAAGTCAGGCCCTATAACTGAGGCCTCACTAATTTTGAACCAACCGATTAGAGATCTACATCTCCTACCATAGAGAGCATCGAATGGAGCCATCTGAATGCTGGAATGATAGTTGTTGTTGTATACAAACTCAATCAAAGGCAAGTGGTCATCCCAACTGCCCTTGAAATCAATTACACATGCTCGCAGCATATCTTCTAAAGTTTGAATGGTCCTTTCTACCTGACCATCTGTCTGAGGATGAAAGGTTGTACTGAGATGAATTTGGGTACCAAGACCCTTTTGGAATACTTTCCAGAAGTGAGAGGTGAACTGGGTACCTCTATTTGAGACAATAGACAATGGAACATCGTGCAATCTGACCAACTGCCTGATATAGAGTTTGGTCTAATCCTCAACTGAATAGGAGGTATGGACTGGAAGGAAATGATCTGATTTGGTCATATTGTCTACAATGACCCAAATTGAATCATGCTGACAACGAGTACGGGAAAACCCATCAAAAAGTCCATGTTCACTTCTTCCCACTTCCAAGTAGGAATACTGAACTCCTGCATGGACCCACTAGGCTTCTGATGCTCTATCTTAACCTACTGACATATAGAGAATTTAGCCACGAACTCTGCAATATCTCTCTTCATCCCACTCCACCAATAGATCTCTCGCAAATCACGATACATCTTAGTGGCCCCTGGATGAATTGAGTATTACGCACCATGCACTTCTACAAGAATTTGTTGCCCTAAGTCATCTACACCTGGAACACACAGATGACCCTGAAAATGCAAAACACCATCCCTCCCTTGGGAGAATACCTCAACCTTCTGATCCTTGACTGACTCTTTCAACTTGACTAGGCTGGGACCTTTATCTTGCTTTCCTTAACTTCGAAAACTAGAGATGATTTGAAACTGTTCTGAACCCATATACTACCTTCTGCTGAATCGACTAAGCAGATACCTAGTCTGGCAAGCTGATGGACTTCCTGAGCTAGCTTCTTCTTACTGTCCTCAACATGAGCAACACTACTTATAGACAGTCTACTGAGAGCGTTGGCCACTATATTGGCCTTGCTCGAATGATAAAAGAAACTCATGTTATAATCCTTCAAGAGCTCTAACCACCTTCTCTGGTGAAGATTAAGGTCTTTCTGAGAAAAGACATACTGAAGGCTCTTTTGATCTGTGAACATATCTACATGAACCCCATATAAATAGTGCCTCCAAATCTTTAAGGCAAAAACATGACTGCTAACTCAAGATCATGAGTAGGATAATTCTTGTTATGGGCTTTAAGTTGTCTGCAGGCGTAGGCTATGACCTTACCATACTGTATGAGGACACAACCCAAACCTACTCTGGATGCATCACAGTACACCACAAACCCATCTGAATCGTCTAGAAGAGCTAAAACTGGAGTTGAGGTGAGTCGAGTCTTCAACTCCTGAAAAATCTTCTCGCAAGGATCTGACCACTGAAACTTGACTTTCTTCTCAGTCAATCTGTACATAGGGGATGCAATAGAAGAAAATCCCTCAACAAATCATCTGTAATAGCCAACCAAATCCAAGAAACTCCTGATATCTGAGGGAAAGACAAGGTGAGTCCAGTTTCTTACTACTTCGGTCTTTTGAAGATTAACTCTAATGCTATCACCGAAAATGATATGACTAAGGAATGCTACTGACCTTAGCCAAAATTAGCACTTACTAAATTTGGTGAACAACTGATTATTTTTTAGAATCTGTAATACTATTCTGAGATGGTCTTCATGATCATGCGCACTGCGGGAATAGACAAAAATATCATCTATGAAGACTATGATGAACATATCCAAGTACTACTTGAGCACACGGTTCATCAAGTCTATAAAGGCTGCTGGGGCATTGATAAGGGCAAAGGACATGACTAAGAATTTGAAGTGACCATATCGAATATGGAAAGCTATTTTTAGAATGTCATATTCTCTGACTCTAAGCTGATGATAGCTTGATCTAAGGTCTATCTTGGAGAATTAACTGGCACCCTGAAGTTGGTCAAACAAGTCATCAATTCTAGGAAGTGGATACTTGTTCTTGACTGTGAATTTATTGAGTTAACGGTAGTCTATACACATTTTGAGAGGACCATCTTTCTTCTACATAAATAAGACTGGTGCACCCCATGGGGACACACTGGATCTGATAAATCCCTTGTCTAGGAGATCCTTTAACTATTCCTTCAATTCTCTGAGTTCTGCTGGTTTCATTCTGTATGGCGAGATAGATATAGGTTGAGTATCTGAAGAAGATCAATATCGAAGTCTATATCCCTTTTGGGAGGAATTCCTGGAAGATCTTTGGGAAAGACATCTGATACTGGGACTGATTAGAGACTGGGATTTTGAAACTGGTGTCCTTAACTCAAATAAGATAATAGACACATCCCTTAGATATTATTTTCTATGCCCGAAGGTAGGAAACAAGCTGACCCCTGAAAGCTGAAGTACTACCCCTCCACTCTAGAACAGGTTCATTCAAAAACTGAAATTGGACAACTCTGTTTCTGCAATCGACTGTGTCATAGTAGGAATGAAGCCAATCCATGCTAAGAATGACATCAAAATCAGTCATCTCTAATTCGACTAAGTTTGCTGAAGTAACTTTCTGAGATACCATAACCGGACAGTTCCAGTATACCCGTCGGGCTATGATAGTTTCACCCACTGGGGTAGAGACTGAGAAGGGCTCTGATAGAATTTTGGGACTGACTTCGAAATCAACTGTTATATAGGGAGTAATAAAATATAAAAAGCTCCTGGATCTAGCAAAGCATAAATATGTACATAAAATATTGGTAACGTACCAGTGACCACATCAGGAGAATTTTCCTGATCCTATTGAGACTGAAGAGCATAAAGTATTTTTGGGCATTGCCCACTGGTTGTGCTGGAAGTGGCACCCTACTGATTTGGGCGACCAGACTGAGCTGAGGAATGGTTCTGCGAACCTTGAAAGCCTGACTGTGGACAATCTCTGACTCTGTGGCCTGGTTTTCCATATCCAAAACATACATCACTGCCAACTTTACAAATACCCTTGTGGTTTTTACCATATGTCTAGCAAAGAGAATTGGTTCGGGCACTACTAACACTGCCCTGAGACTTAGAGCCTGGGGCCCTATCTTTGTTACCCTCCCTGAATTTAGAAATTGGAGCACTTGCTGAGGAAGGTGCTGGAACGGATGACTTTGGGAAGAACTGAGAATGGTTACCAATCCCTGACTTAGGATAATTAAAGTTGAAGCTACCAGTTCTACCTCTTTTATTCTACTTCTCTCTCACCTTAACTTTCTGCTCTTCTATCTGTTAAGCATGGATCATAATCCTGGCTATGTCCATCTCACTAATCAACATTGCAGATTTGCACTCATTGACCACACTATCATTCACCCCAGAAACAAACTTACTTCTCTTGGCCCTGCTATTTGCCACCACATGAGGAGCATATCTAGCTATTTGAGTAAACTTAAGAGAATACACTTTCACTGACATGTTGCCCTGCCTGATGTTGATAAATTGTAACACCTTAGTTTTTCTCATCTCTAGAGAAAAGAATCTATCAAGAAAAGCAGTGGAAAACTCCTCCCATTCTATGGGTCCTACATCGGCACCCTTCTCTGCTTTCCACTATTTGAATCATGTGTAAGCAACATCCTACAACTGATATGCAGCTAGCTCAGCACTCTCAATAACTGACACCCCCATGATATCTATAACCTTCTGAACCTGATCAAAGAATTCCTGAGGGTCCTTGTCTAACTTAGACCCAAAAAGGGATGGAGGATTCATTCGGGTGAAGTCCCAAATCCTGGCTGCAGCTAAATCAGCCATTGGGTTAGACGAAACAGCAGCTAGCCATTCATTTTGAGCAATAACTGAGTTAGCAAGAGTAGTGAATACAGCTCTGAACTCTGCATGAGAGATATGTTAGTCCAAGGGATCTGCTTGGATGGGCTGAGGGGTTGACTGATTTCCATTTTTTATTTTAGGAGGCATATTCTATAAACAAAAATGGAGAAATGAATTAGACTGAGAGTTTAATTTGAGCTCACGCTCACAGGCACGATATGAGTACTGAAAGAAGGGAAACTGTTCCTAAAACATCTTATAGCCTCTTGTACATAAATGTAGCGCGCAATACACCCATACACAAGACTCAACTAAATGCGGATTTCAGATTTCCTAGGACACAATTGAACCTTAGGCTCTGATACCAAGTTTGTAATGCCCCAAATTTGGTACTCGAAATGCCACACGATGCTCATGGCCCTGAAGAACCACAAGCTAAATCATGACTGATATCTGTACTGAGCACTAAATGACATACTGTATAATTGTGTAATAAAAGACTGAAAGTCCATAAGATTCAAATATCTGATAAAACATAACATCTAAAAATACGGTATCACCATACCAAAACTGAAATAACTGTCTAAACATGCTAGTTCGAAAGCCTCTAAACTATCTAAAAATTATGGAGTTGATGAGACATGTCCCCAACTAACTTTGGACTACTAAAATAATAAAGTAATAAGATAATTATTCTATACTCGAATGATGAGGACTCACTAAGAGTTTGGCTGCTGAACGTATAATCTACTAAGGATGCTCTGGATCTCGTGCTTCTGAACCTATGGTATAAAACACCATAGCACAAATGCATCAGTACATTTGAATGTACTGGTATGCAAATGACGTAGGCTGAATGTAAGGGGTTTATATACATGAACAATACTAATTGACTGAATAAGATAAACGTGAGAATACATGCATGACTACATGAATTATAACTGAGATCATGACATCACTGAATCTGAATACTGATAACAAAAGTTTCATATAACTGATATACTATTATCCGAATGACTGTGTCTCACAGTCCTATTTTTGATGGAACTAGTTGAGTCCATACTGAACTGGGTGATTATATCTGACGGTCTTGAATTCTGTAGAACTATCTGAGTTCTATTACTGAGACTGAGACTGAGAATGTAATTATGGGAAGTAGCCATCTAACCGACATGCCCCAAATAAGTTATTACAGCTCAGTTGGGGTCCAATCTATAACCCCAATTGGAAGGGTGTCAATACCGCGTCGCTGGTAAGGAAAAGCTGTGGGTAACTCTCATCTGACAATGTCCCCAAAAGAGAACGGTGGGACCCTCATCTGACAGTGTTAATCCACCTTATAAACCCTCATCTGTCAGTGTTAATGTCTCAACCTATGCTGGCTACATAGTTCTGGCATGCAAGGATTACTTCTAAGGATCACACCCTCAACTATCAGTATGTGCCCTCGTCCTTGGGTTCACTCGATGCTAATTCCTACTTCCATCTTAATAGACATTGAAGCATGATTAACTAAACTGAACTAGACTGGGTTCAATAAATTCTGCTGACTGACGGAATACTACTGAGATTATTGAGTTACTGAGATTACTGGGATTTCAGAGTTTTCCTTAGTCATAAGTCTGACTGAATTCTACTAAGCATGGATTGACTAAGAGTATTTTGAAAACTGACACTGGCTCTAGGAACATGGCTAAATTATCGGGTACAAGTACCCCCAGGACTCGATAGCATGAAACTGATAGGACATGACACTTCCTGGAATCACGACCATAATCAACAATCCATATTACAATCATTAGGGAATTTCATGAGGCACTTGATTATCATGGTTTGGTATATGAATAGGAATGAATATAAATATGTCATAATTTCATAGGGCTAATCTTATGAATAATCCATCAAACAATTTCAATACATAACAATAACATGGAAATCATTTTGAACAAAAGGGTAAAGCATGGGTTCATTAATTTGCTCATAATTGTGTCCTAAAGCATGATTCTTGTTCTCTTGGGCATTTTATCAAACACATTACATGCATAACCTTTAGGCTTAGGCATATACACTAGTTCATACATCATGGTTACTTTAATCAACTCAATTTAAAAGTTTCCAACCCACATACTAGTATAATTTCATGAAAATTACATAAAGACTCCAACTTGGGATTCATACAACCATATCAACATAATTAAAATCAACCCACCACAAGAAAATCACAATTTATGAGTTTACAATGATATTATTGAGCTTTATGGGTGAAAGAAACCCATGAATAAACACTTTACATACTTGGGTAGATAATTTCTTGAAGAATGGTAAAGGAAAGCTTGAATTCATGACTTGGAATTAAACGCCTAGGGTTTCTTGTTCTTAGGGATTGATCTTTGAGAGAAACCCTAATTTGGTGTTGTGGGTGAATAAAGAAGTTATGAACTCTGGTATGGTATAACTAGGGGTTAAAATGGATGGAAAAAGACCCAAATACCCTTTTAAAATGGCTTAAAATCACTGATCGAACGTGGCAACGGTCCGTCGCTGGCTCAACGGTCCGATGGTTCTGACCGTCACATTTGGCCAGAACATGAACTTTTTGCCTCGTCTGCCACAGTTTCAATGACGGTCCATCGCTAGATCAACGGTCCATCGGTCCTGGCCGTCGCACTTGACCAGAAGTCGGGTTCACTGCCTTAGTCGCGACAGTTTGGGCGACGGTCCGTCGCTAACTCGATGATTCGTCGGCCTGACCATCGCTTCTGGGCAGTTCCAACAGTTCTTTGTAAAACGTCCATAACCTTTTACTCTGATACAGGATTTGGACAAAATTGGTATCATTGGAAAGCTAATTCAATTTTTCACTTGATAAAAAGTCAAAATTAGGAAAATTCTCTCTGACTTAAAAAAAGTTTGGGGTATTACATCAGTCCTTGTCCAGTTATGCTATTTTGCTATTTGTTTGGTATTCATTCGACTCAAGGTATTCTAATGATATTTGGGTTGGGTAATAAAGGGTGGTCCCCAATCCTAGTTGGACTTGGGATGCCCATTATGACAAGGCCCCTAGTCGAGTCGTGTTAAGTTATTATTCAGCTTGTCTAAATGGGTATGTAGCTTGTCCTAATAGATATGTCATATATTATTTAGCTTGTCCAAACGGACATGTTTAGGTGATCACCCCAGTTAGCCTTTATACTTTGGCAAAGTATATTGAGCTCTTTCGATAAGGGTTGTTACATCGGAATTTATGCTTTTCGCATGGTTTATGTCAGTTACTAGAATCTCCACAGAAGTAAAGATTTTAGAAACTAAGTGTAATGATTCATAAGCTTTATTCAGATGTTTTTTATGATTTATGCTTATGTTATTTCAACTTTCAGTTTTATTCATGATTAAGGCAAGTTTATTTACACTTGGCATGCTTGTTTTTAAGCTTATGACATCTATCAATTTTTATTTATTGTATTCAATTTCATATACTCAGTACATTTCAGAAGTACTGGCCACATATACGACTGTTTGGCTACATTATTTTAGAATGTAGGTATAACTTGTAGCCCATGACATGATCAAGCAATTCGCAGCTTCTAGCCAGCAGGTGATGGATTCTCTTTATTCGAGGACTCTAATCAGTTTGTAGATTTAGTATTTTATTTTGATTTAGTTGTATTGATCAGGGATAGCTGGGGTCATGTCCCGTCTATCTATAGTCACTATTAGAAAAGGCTTCATGGATAGTCAGTCAGAGTTGATGTATTTAGTTTTAATTTTTTGTATGATCTAGTGTTGTAAATATTTTAAACAGTATTGTATTGAACAATTTCAGCTAATCACATCTTTTTTCGCTTATTATTTTCAATTTTATGTAATTTATTTAGTTGCTCACGAATTATGCCAGTATTATGGGTAGCTTGAGATCACTTAAGGTTCTAAGCATCGTGTGACGTTCAGGGGTAATCTCGGGGCGTTACATTTGGGGTCAAATACCCATCTACTTTGAAAAATTGGCTAAATATACTCTTCGTCATACTTTGGGGTCAAATTTACCCTTGATGTCATACTTTGTGGTCAAATTTATCCTTATTAAGAATTTTTTCATATATAACCTTTCTTAATAGAAAAGCTCAAATCAATGTTAAATGTCCCATTTTAAAAAAATAAAATACAGTTAAATCTAACCTGTTCAATCCGACTTGAGCAATAAAAAAGATACAAATAAATATACCCCCTTCAATTCTGTTGGTTAAATTTTTCCAACGAGGTTAAGTCACTGCATATCTATCAGTGCATAGCTCCTGAAAAATTGATCTGCATCAGTGCAAACATAAAGAAATATATACCTCTGGCAGTTCATGGATCTGCATCAATGCAGAGCTCATGAAAAATGACATTTAACGGTCAAATGTAATGTATTAAGCCCATTGAATATTTCTCTAGATGGTTGAGTTAAGAGGTTTTCCTATGTATCAATACTGTCATCTCTTCATTTATATATCTTTATATGCAATTTAGATCTATACAAATTTTTCATCGTGTTATTTGCTCAAAAAAATTATTCATTGGTTCTAGAATCAAGATGCACATCAAATTGCATGTCAAATTTTGAAATTTGAACATAATCGAACAAGAGTAGAGTTTGTAACAAACATTTTCTCTAGTTTAATGCTTCTACGTTATGACATTTCGTTTTACGTTTTGTTCATTTGTAAACAACCTACCAGTATTGCATGTTAAAATAGAAGTATTTTTGTTCACTGAAAAAATTCGACCAACAAAATTGAGGGAAGGTGATATTTGTTTGTGTATTTTTTATGGATCCAATCGGACGAACTAGATTAGGGTGCGATTTATTTTAAAAACTTGGGCAATTTAACATTGATTTGTGTTTTTCTGTTAAATAAAGGGTGCAAATGAAAAGTTTCTTAACAATGAGGATAAATATGGCTCCAAAGTATGAAATTGGGGGTAAATTTGGCCTCAAAATATGACGAAGGGTATATTTATCCAATTTTTCAAAGTAGAGAGATAAATTCAACCCCAAAGTATGATAGTGAGGGTAAATTTGATCCCAAAATATGACGAAGGATATATTTAACCATTTTTTGAAGTAGAGAGATAAATTTAACTTTTTTCCCTCAATTAAACAGGATAGAAATTTAGATAGTTTAGGTAAGTCAAGTTATGGTATTAAGTAATTTTTCTAATAAAATATACATGAATTTGGGTAAGAAGTGCATGGATCTCTGTAAGTTTTACCTTATATGGCCACCAATTTTACAGCGGAACCACCCTTTATAATTGTATAGAAGAAAAGAAAACAATACTATTAATTGGAAGTAGTAGTAGTAGTAAATTAGGACTTACTACTACAATTTAGTCCAACATACTCAGCTCTCAGGAAAAATTCCAGTTGATTGAAAAAAAAAATGAACAAACGTAATGCATAAGAACATAAATTCTATCACCTACATGAACAATCTAAATATTAGTTTTGTCTTAAAGTTTATCACTCTCTTCATTTCAATTTATTTGTCTTATATTTTTTTTTAAGTTTGTTTCAAAAAAAATACTTTTCTTTTTGGCAACTATTTAACTCTTAACTTTTGCACATAATATATTTAATACCACAAAATTAAAAGACATTTTGGTACACTACCTATATTTAATTTAAGACTACAAGATTTAAAAATATTTTTTACTTTCTTAAACTCTATGTCAAGTTAGACTAGACAAAGGAGGCGAGTACCAATTTTGAAGCTCAGAAAATACATCCAATTAACAATATTGTGTCCATGACACTTCAACAAAATTTTAAAATGATTACACTGTGAGAAAGCTGCTATACAAGTAGGTCATAATGGTTCCTCCCACTATAAAGTAGCCTCACAACTTTCCTGGCCTTTCTGTTTTTTGAACCTTTACGGAACTCAGCTCCATATTCTGCAATAGGAATGAAACCAGAGCCCCTTCCCCCATGCTACAGTTTCATAGTCAAAAAGCAGAAAATTCATAAGAAAACATTAAATCAAACATATCAACGAACAAACAAAAGAGAGGTTTAGGAGTACTTAAGAGATTAGATATGGAGTACTTACTAGGTAAGGAAACAGGATTTGACAATTTTCAATGATAGTAGCGACATTAGATTAGTTGGTGGTCCAGATTATTTCAAATCAGTAACACACACATTGTTGCAATTGTAGTCTTACGGTCTAGGCTTGATCGACCAACTAGGTAGCAAGTCTTCAAGGTGGTAATCACCGTTTCAACCTCTTTCTCACATGATTTCAGGACTGCAAATGCAGTACCTATATATACAAGTTTACAGTCCGAAGCAAACACCATACTAACCAATCTCTACTAACAGGAGCCCATGAATTCGAACTAGAGTGAATGTAGATCTGACCACTCATGACAGAATAAAGTGGTGAACACAACATATGTATCCTCCAGAATGAACTGAAGATATGAGATATCTTCAGTCACTTTATTCATCTGTGTTTCTTTTAAGCACTCGTCATTCATTATATGTTATTCAGGATGATATCCTCAACACCACATTTGTATAAATTCCTGATTCCCACTTCATTTCTCCCTGCTTCATTCTGTTTAAGAGTTAGTAATTTTTTTTTAAAGGAGTGGAAGCTAAGCACAGATTGGCTTATTAGCCTGGGAAGATAGAATGCCTTCATATTCAATCTTAATTGATGTATACTGACATATCTCACTCACTGTTGCCAGAAGAAGCTTCCAAAGTTGAAATGGTAAATTTCACTGGCTTTTGATGCCTTATTATTTTCTTTTAAAGGAGAATTAGTAGATTAAAGAGGAAAATAAAAATGGCAGGAGAACAGTTGATTGAAGGAGAAATTGCAATGACAGTCTAGTGTGCAAAAGAAAATACTGGTGCAGATGGGGTTGCTATTAGCTTGCTTTAGAAAGACCTAATGCAATAAGAATTGAGTATACTAAGCAGAATGAGATTTTGCAGACCCTACTATAGTTGTTGGCAAGGATGAAAGGTATATTTGAACAACAATATCCAAAATACTTCAGTCAATGTTTTTAACGTGTAGATGATAGGATAGATAAGCTTGGTTTCCAAGCTAGGACTCCTTGTTATGACTACTACAGAAGTATATCTTTTGAAGCAAAGGAAAGTACCTCCTGTTCTGGTATATATACCATAACTGGCTGGCAACACAACTTTGATAATACCTGATGAAGAAAGATGATCTATCAGCATAAGGGAGGCAATGTAGCTAAATGGAACAAAATGGTAGCATGTAAGCATCCCACTTGTGATGTGTAAAAGCGGGGTATTATGGGATGCACTTCCGATATAAACATTTTTAGAAATCATCTCTTTCCCCTCACTAACTAAAAAGGAATTAGTGTGGACTTGACAAGCATTTTCCAATTGACAACATGAAAAGAATTAATGAGCCAAAACAACTAATAGTACTGAAAGAATGACTGAGAATCTCATAGAAACTTCTCCAAGAAACAACTAAACATGGATAGCTGGTGGTTATATGGAATTAAAGGAAGAAGATAAAAAAAAAAAAAATAATTGGATATCCAATATTAGATGAGTCGGGGACAAAAATTTGCTTACCAATAGCTCTGACTCTCCTCCCCAGAAATCAGACCGTCCAATGCGTTGGCAATATCTAACAAAATGAATTAAAGTACTGAGAAAGGATTCATAAAGTACCTAAATTAAGTTTCATGATCTTCAATGATTATAACGCCTCACCGTCTCAAAGACTCCTCAACTGTAATGGCAACCAAGGCCTCTTCATATTTAAGACGTTCTTTCTCATCATCACAAATAGCCTCCTTTACAGCCATCCTCAATTCATCTTTTACATAAGGAAACACAGATTTTCATCAACTTTAGGGAAATAATCACAGAAACCGCAATAGGAGAGAACTGATAACATCCCGCAGTGTATCAGGAGTAAAATTTTTAGAGATCACTTAATTTGTGGAAGCCATAGTTTCCTAGTTAGAAAAAAATCATAGATGAAATGGAACATCATAAATTTGACCAATTAGAGAGCTACTATGAAACAGCCTCTGACAAAAACGCAAGCTAAGGCTGCGTACAATACACCCTTGTGGTGGGGCCCTTCCCCGGACCCTGCGCATAGCGGGAGCTTTAATGCACCGGGAGCTACTATGAAGTTTAACCTTGTTAGTGTAATTAATGAGTAGTACAGAATGATTTATGAAAATCTCTAGCAGACAACATCACCTGCATCATCTCTTTCATCTCGAGGGTGAAGTTTCACACCTTTGTTGAAAGCCATCCCTTTTACCTGTTTAGAAATAACACCAATTCCTAAGAGAAACAAATTATTACTTCAAAGTTCCAAGGCACTAAAACATGTTAGGTACAAACAGCATGAAGTACAAAATGGGATTAAATCACATTTATCCGATTTTTTCTCCGGGGAGCTCCTATTCCCATTTATCCTATTTTTTCTTCGGGGAGCTCCTACAATCAGATTTTTTTAACCATATTTTGAAGAGATTTCAGAGCACTTCCCATAACCTGATGATAAATGAATTCTCAGAGTTCCCTCATGATTGAGGGGATTGTTAACTTCCAATTCATCCTGCTAAAAGGATATTGGGTTCAGATAGACTTGGCTTTCATACATAGATCTTCCTTTTTTTTTCTTTTATAGATTAAGTTCGATCTTCTATTCTTAATGAGTAAGGCTGACAAGCCAAGTTTTTATCTCTCACACTTATAGGAATGAAGACTCCATGGAAGGTTAAGATTGCATAGGTTATTAGTTTTCTTATACAATTACCTTCTGACTACTGCAAAGTAAATAGTACCACTAATATATGTAACTTAAATTTAAAAAAAATAAAATAAAGAGTGAGTGGCGTTAATGTGTGCCTATTTTCATTTTTCAACCACACTATGATGGAACCTGTTCAGGGTGATTGACAACTTATTTCTGTATGTCAGCATCTGAAGAAATCAAGAAGGGTTTCTTTTTCTTTTTTTTTTCAAGTGATCAAAATTTTTAAAAAATTTTGTACTAAGCTAGTGCGAGAAAACATAACCATAGATTGTGCAGATCCCCTATTGTATCTAAAATTACATCAGTATCTTGTATAATAACCAGATTGACCGAAAAGCTAGCAAAACAAGACATCTTTGTGAAAGGCTATGTAAATTTCTCCTATGGCCTTAAAAAATTGTGTCATTTCTTTCAAGCCAAGTAGTCCACCAAATGGTTTAAGGGATGATATTCCAAGTCTTTTGTGATTTCTTGAACAACCCTTCTCTGTTCCAACCATAGCGGATTGTGGCATGGACCAGGAGATGTGCAATTGACAAAAAACATGATCCACAGGTGACTCATAACTCTACAATGCAAAAAGACGTTTTGCTAGCAGAATGACGGAAAGAATTTGTTGCATTCTACCTGATTAGTAATGCAACAACAACAACATACCCAGTGTATTCCTACATAGTGAGGTCTGGGGAGGGTAGACTGTACATAGACCATACCACTACCATAGGCGAAGTAGAGAGGCTGTTTCCGATAGACCCCCGGCTTAGGACCGATAACAGTATAAGAAACACAAAACATAAATGCATACAAACTAGTACAGTAAGCAAAATAAACTAACACCGCTAGCCACAAGATAATACTACAGCCACAAGATAATACTATAGCCACAAGATAATACTAAAAAAAATATCTAGCCGAAATCATAGACATCACTCAACACCACGAACCAGAAACTTCAGACACAAATAGAGAACACTTCCCTACTGTTACCGACGCACTCCCAACCTCTAACCCTCTACCCTAATTCGTGTCCTCCACATCTTCCTATCAAGGGTCATGTCCTCCATAAGCTTGAACTGCTCCATATCATGCCTAATTACCTCTCTCCAATATTTCTTCAGCTTACCTCTACCCCGCCTAAAACCATCCATAACCAGTGTCTCACACCTTCTTACTGGAGCACCAGAGCCCCTCCTCATCACGTGCCCGAACCAACGTAACCTTACTTCTCTCATCGTGTCCTCCACCAAAGCCACTCCTACCTTCTCTCGAACAATCTCATTCCTCACCCTATCTTTCCTGGTGTGGTCACACATCCATCGCAACATCCTCATCTCCGCCACCTCCAGCTTTTGGATGTGGGAGTTCTTAACTAGCCAATACTCCGCTTCATATAACATAGTCGGCCGGACTGTCACTCTGTAGAACTTACCTTTAAGCTTTGGAGGCACTTTCTTGTCACATAAAACTCCCGAAGCGAGCCTTTATTTCAACCACCCTGTCCTAATACGGTGCATGACATCCTCGTCAATCTCACCATTTCCCTGAATCATAGACCCCCAGATACTTGAAACTCTTCCTATTCTGAATGGCCTGAGAATCCAGCTCCACTACCATGTCAACCTCTTGCGACACATCACTAAACTTGCACTCCAAGAACTCCGTCTTGGTCCTACTCAACCGAAATCCTTTAAACTCAAGAATCTATCTCCAAATCTCCAACTTATCATTAACTCCTCCCTGAGTCTCGTAAATCAGTACCACATCATCCGTAAATAACATACACCAAGGAACCTCCCTTTGAATATGTCATGTCAAAACATCCATCCCATGGCAAATAAAAATGGGCTAAGAGTCTATCCCTGGTGCAACTCTGTCAAAACCAAAAAATTCTTCAAATCTCCACCTACCGTCCTCACACGAGTCTTCGTGCCATCATACATGTCCTGAATAAACCTAGTGTACACCACTGACACCCCTCTAGCCTCCAAGCACCTCCACAGAATCTCCCTGGGAACTCTGTCATATGCCTTCTCAAGATCAATAAACACCATGTGCAAGTCCTTCCTCTCCGGAAACTGCTCCACTAATCTCATCACAAGGTGAATGGCCTCACTAGTCGAGCGACCTGACATGAAACCGAACTGATTCTCAGAAATAGTCACAATCCTTCTCAGCCTCAACCCTACCACCCTTTCCTAAACATTCATAGTATGACTCAACAACTTGATACCTCTATAGTTGTTGCAACTCTAGATGTTTGTGTATTTAGCCCAACAGAAATGCAAAACTATGAATATTATCCCAAAACCTAGCAAAAAGATGGTAATTTTGCTTCTTTATGGTCTACGAAAAATGGTCCTATAAGGTGTGGTACACAAAGACCTTCTGCAGAGTAGAAACATGTTGTTAGAATGTCTTGTTAGTTTGCTTCAGTTAATTTTATTCCTAATCTTGTTAGTGAAGCATCTTTCCTAAATTTTGCATCCTCTCCCTTTCAATCAATAAAGTAAGTGTTCTATCTAAAACCATGACCATTACTTCAGATAGGGAAAGGAAGGAAATGCATCATACCAGAGCACGAAACATGCAGCGGCCGTCACCAGTTATTTTTTGTACTGAATAACGTTCTGCTTTCTTTAAGGCTGGGGAAGCTCCACCTCTACAATAAGAAATAGAAAAATCAACACATGCAATAGTGAGATCAAATTAAGCACTTGATTCTAACAAACTTGGAATTGAATTGACAGAGAATTTAGGTAATCCTCAAGCCCTTCACTATTGTTGTTAAAGGTTATGTTACATAGGTCTTTTATGTGTTTTGATGTACCTGTGTCCAACAGGTATGTCATGAGTACAGATACTTCATGGGGATTCTTCAAAATACACTAATACTTAGCAATAACTGCAGACACTCATAAGGATACTTATACAGACAGACACCTGTATGATAAGCTTATACAAGTCCTTGTACCATAGGTTGAAGGCATTTTTGTCACCAATGAATATGCCACAAGCCCACAAACGCTTTATATATAGCATGGAAAAAAATTTACTCGTCGCAATCAGATTCAACTTTGGGACCTCAAATTCACAAGCAAACGCAACAATGAAGAAATTTAAGCAAATATATGCAACAAATCAAATAAAACCATACAAAAACAGCTCTCTTTACAGATTCAGATTCAGAGTAAGTTCTTTTCTTATTGATAACCATAGTGTACGGGCCAACTTGCATGACCCTCAACTAATTTCACGAAGCATATGCTCTCTCACACAAGGGGTGCACCTTGGTTAATTACATGGGATACCTACTACCTTGCAACTAACAGATTATAAGAAATACTCCTTTGTTAATTTTTACCTGTCGTTTCGCTTCACGAGTGTCAATTCGACTAATCTTCGGAGATTAATTGAACTAGATTAATCCAACATTTTAAATTTTAAATTCAAATATTCAAAAACTATATTTAAAGTGCTATAATTTACAATCCTTCTCAAATACAACAACATAGCAGTAAAATCCCACAATTCTATATGATGACAAAAATATATGTTCAAATGTTGGTCAAAGTCCATATAGTTTTTGCCGATAAATGAAACATGACAAGTAAAAGTAAACAAAAGGAGCAACTTAATATTTTTTTGCATTTAAACCTGAGGCCTCACGATTCTCAACTAACTTCATTGACCACTAGACCACACAAGCGCAATTCAAGATTAAACTTTCTAAACAATAAAGGTAAGTTCTACAGAGTGACAGTCCGACCGGCTATGTTGTATGGAGTGGAGTGTTGGCCAGTTAAAAACTTCCACATCCAAAAGTTGAAGGTGGCGGAGATAAGGATGTTGAGATGGATATACGAACTTACTAGGAGGGATAGGGTTAGAAATGAGATTATTCGAGAGAAATCGGGAGTAGCCTTGGTGGAAGACAAGATGCAAGAAGTGAGGTTGAGATGGTTCGTGTTGGGGATAAACTCTGCCACAGAAATAATATTTGCGATAATAAAAGCAATAAATGCGGAGCACAACAATAAAACAGTTAATCAACAAGAATAAAAAGAGTGATAATGCCACCAAGATTTTTACATGGAAACCCTTCAAGGGAAAAATCACGGACCGAGAGGAGCAACTGATATCACTATAACAAAGAATTTTACACTTGTAGGTCCGAGTAAAGTACTCCAAATACCACAACACACTCAAAAGAAATATTCCACCTCACTACAATAATACTCACACTCTCTATTTTTCCTCACAGACTAAACCCTTTAGGATGCTTCACACTTTCTTTCCTCTTCTCTCTTTGTTTTGGTGTGTTTGAGAATGAAGAGTAACTCTCCTTTTATAAGAGAAATTACTTGAGTTCCAAATTGAAAATTAAAAAGGGAAAAGTAACTAGAAATTTGTCCATCGCAAATAATAACTTGCTCTCCAAGTCCCATTTTCAACCAAGCAAATTAATTATTTGTCATCTACAAATAATTAATTACTTGCCCACCAAGTAAATTGGCACATGCCAATTACAATCAAATGGGATGGATCGAACAGTTCAGACATGTGATGAGGAGACGCACGGATGCCCCAGTACATAGGTGTGAGACACTGGCTATAAATGGTTTCAGACGAGATAGAGGTAGGCTGAAGAAATATTGGAGGGAGATGATTAGGCATGACAACAGCTTATGGAGGACATGACCCTTGGTAGGAAGGTGTGAAGGATGTGGATTATAGTAAAGTATTAGTGTGTAGAAGTGTGTCCTTACTAGTAGGGAAGAGTGCTTTGTTTTCAGCCATGTTTGTAGTCATAGTGTTATGCATGTGCCCTATAGTTTCTTGTTCGTAGTGTTCTGGTAATGTTTGTGATTTTAGATGGATAGTTCATAGTATTACGCTGTGAGTGTGTTGTTTCTTTTATTATCTAATGATGTGTTACCCCTTTTGGTGTTTTGGTGATGTTTTTTGCTTCCTGTCTTAAGCCGGAGTCTATCAGAAATGATCTCTCTACTTCATCTAGTGGTATAGAGTGCGTACACTTTAGCCTCTCATACCTCACTCAGTGGAAATACATTGTGTATTATTGTTAACAATAAAAAAGAATCACCAAAATTCAGACTAGCAAACAACAAAAAAGGGGTGGGAAGAACTTACAGTGATGGTCCAATTCTAGCAAAAACATGATACCCAGTGGCGCCAGACAAAACAGCAAAAGCATTTCCTGTTTGATGAGGTCTATAACTGGAAGCAGAAACTGAAGCAACTGGGGAAGTAGCCAACTCAAACTGCGCTAATCCATCTCTCAGTTCCTCAAGCACCACATCTGAATATAAAAGAAAAAAAAAGAAAAAATTCAAATAAAATCATTATCAATCAATCAAACTATAAATCTTGTGGTTCAGCCCTTCTCCAGAACGTTAGTTCACGGGCTACCTCTTTTTTTTAAATCAATCAACCAGACTATAAATAAATTTCAAATTAATGGTTCTATTTAGTCCAAAGTCATTCCACTAGTAAATAATTTTCCCAATGAATTGATAGAGAAACCGTAGGAGCTCAATACCATTAGAGGGTGGTACGGCCGCCATGAAATTCAAACTCCAAAACGTGTCACAGAAAAATAAAATATTGTAATAAGAATTACATTATCTTAATAACTATAAATTTATAATTAAAATAATTATTATTTTAAACTTATTTTTTTATAATTTAAATAATATATTTCTTTCTATATATAGAGAGAGGGGGTGTTTATTTTAATAATGTAATAATAATAAGTCATAAATATTAGTAATAATAACACACAAGTTATATTACTTTTAATTTGAATTTGAAAAAAGAAAATATGGTAGTAGTAATAGTAGTAACAATAATAAGAATTTATACAATATTATTATAAATAATAAATTGTATGGTGTAGTGAATAAAATAAAGTCACAAAAATATCTTGAATCTTATATTAGATAAATTATACTTTAAATTTTATAAATATTGTACAATAATAATAATTATAATAAATAAATATAGTAGCAACGTAATAGTACTACTACTATTACTAATAATTACAATAACTCACATGAGGTTATTTTATATTAATTATCATTGTAGCCTTTTTTTTTAATTTTGAATTGAAAATTATTAAGTTAATTTATCTATTTTGTTTGAACTTGGATTAAGAAAATAATTAGTTTTTTTTAATTATATTCAACTTTTTACATGCGTTTCAGGTGAAAATATTTTTATAGAATAAACATGTTTTTCATATTTTATGAAAAGGGCATAAAAGAAAAGGATAAAATAGGAAAAAAAAATCAAAGAAAAATTAACTAAACCTAAACCAGCCTTTTAACTTTTTTTCCATCCTCTCCCATGTAATTTCAAAATAAATAATTTTTAGTAAATTTTATCATTATCTATACAATTCATTAAAATTAGTTTATAGATGAAGACTATGTTTATTAAAAATTATTTAGTTTGAAACATCTTTTTACAGTCTTAAATTAAAATTGTAAGAGTATAAGTTTATTTTTCAAATTACTTTTTTAGATAAAGATAGAGTTAGCTAAAAATTAGTTAGTTGAATCAGTGTTAAATTTTTGAATTTTGATTTTTAACTGAAGGTTAAAGATTCTTTTCGAATTTGAATCGAAAACTAACTCTATACAAGATAAAACCAAATTTTAAATGACTATTTCTTATATAAATTGATTTTTTAATCAAACTTTTTAATTTGTTCTATGTACTTTTTACTTATTCTTTAATTTTTTATTTTAAAATTATTTTTTAGATAAAGATAAAGTTAGCTAAAAATCCGTTAGTTGAATTAGTGTTTAATTTTTGAGTTTTGAATTTGAAGTGAAGTTTAAATATTCTTCTACAATTTGAATCAAAAACGAACTCTATACAGAATAAAGTCAAATTTTAAATGACTCTTTCTTATATAAATTGATTTTTCAATTAAATCTTTTATTTTATTCTCTGAACTTTTTACTTATTCTTTAATTCATTATTTTAAAAATTACTTTTGGATAAAGATAAAGTAAGATTAAACTTTTGAATTTAGAATTTCAACTGAAGGTTACAAATTATTATAGAACTGAAGGTTACAAAATATAAATTTTATTTTAATTAATTTAAAGATTAAGATAAAGTTTTCTAAAAAGTATTTAGTTTGAAATTTTTATAACATTTTGTTATATTTAAATAGAAACTATAAAAGGATAAATATTATTTTTAGAGATATAAATTATTTAAAGTAATAGTCTTTAGATAAAGATAAGTTTGCTAAAAATTAGTTTGTTGAATTAGTCTTAAATTTTTGAATTTTAAATTTCAAATGGAAGTTAGGATTCTTTTAGTTTTTGAATTGAAAACAAACTCTATACTAGATAAAGTCGAATTTGAATTAACTCTTTCTATATAAACTAAATTTTCAATCAAACTTCTCATTTCATTCTTTAAATTCTTTTGAACTTATTCTTTAATTATTCAATCAAATTCATTTATTGCTTATAGCACATTCGTGGTTGGCAACACGCTTACATTAATAGATCTATACACAATTTGTATATTATTTAAAGTTTGATTTTAGATTATTTTATTATTCTTTGTAACAATTTATTTTATTTTTGATCATATAGAATTTCTATCATGGACAAAGAGGCTATAGAATATAGATCATGCATATAATATTTTTCAAAATAATTACCAAGGTATGTTGTTTACACTTGATTTGATTTCTTAATTAATTTTTTTATTATTACAACTAACACTACATTTATCTTTTGTCAAAAATGTAACTAAATAATTTTAAGTTTTCAAAGATCTGATGTATATAAATATCACAAATGTAAAATAAATATTAAAAAAATTAACAAATATAAAGTTTTCGAAGATTTGATGTATATAACCATCACAAAGTGTGAAATGAATATTGAAAAATTAACAAATACAATAAAAAAAACTATTTGTACATCTTAAATAGAAGAGATTGGGGACAACTGAATAAACAATATAATAAAGCAAAATTTTTATGATATATATCAATTATAGTGAATGTCTATCAAGATCTCTTTGATGTCTATTAGGATTTGATGTATTTGTTTTTTAGTGTGAAACTAGAGGCAAATTTTCCCTATAAATAAAAGGGCTTCCTTCATTGTAAATCATCCCTCAAGAGAAGAAATAAGAATTACTCTCTCTATTCTCTCTACCCTTCTTGTTGTTCTTTATTATTTTATAACACGTTATCAGTATGAGACTCTGACAAACAAGGTGAGATTATAAATCTGAAGGATTTCAAGGTTAGTAATTCTTTATGTTATCTTTCTTTTGCTACTACTAATATAATTATTATTGGATTTGAGAAAAAATAATTGGTTTGAAACCATTTATATTTTAAATTTATTCCTCAAAAATAATATTATCAAAAAGGATGAGCCAAACAAGTTGAGATTATAAATCTGAAGAATTTCAAGGTTAGTAATTCTTTATGTTATCTTTCTTTTGCTACTACTAATATAATTATTATTGGATTTGAGGAAGAATAATTGGTTTGGAACCATTTATATTTTAAATTTATTCCTCAAGCACAATATTATCAAAATGGATGATAATATGTTGGATTCAAGTCTCATCGATTCATGCCTAAGACGCCTTTATATGGATAAGATGTTGAGTTTGAATCTCAATACACCATATTGATGATATTATGATGGCTAAAGCAAAATAATGAGTGTTTAGAAAAGGTCATGAAACATATCCCATTAGTATGCTCTATTCCATGAAGTGAATATGGTAGCATAAATCTGAAAGTTGACAACTTGCTTCATTGTTGAAAGAAGAAAAATGATTTAATGCACGAATATAAGCGTGAAAAGACAATATAATAATAATCATCAAAAGTGATAATATTTTTACACACTTATTATAATTATAAGATATGCTAGAGAAAATTCTCTACATCATATGTATGCCTCAATTCGCTCCTGAAGTAGCAATATGAAGAAAGAGGTTATAATATATATAAGCTATTATAATTTGATAGGCTTAAGACACGATTATATCCCATTCTTGGGGAATGAGAATTTTGACTATTATAAGCACAGATCCATTCCCTGAGGTGAATGTGATAATATTTAGTAAAGCTCATTAATATAAACATGTACTTGATTGTGATGGTATGACAACTCACCTCCGAAAGAGGCAGAATAGCTGAGATGAGTTATTTTGAAATCTACTTCTGAAGTAGTAAATTTGAAATTTATTCATATAATAGTAAATCTGAAATTTACTAAAGCAAAAACACATATCATGGTAAACCTGGAGTTTACTAGATTAATAGTTCATAAGTTGACATGAACGATTGAGATATCCTGAAGATATGCATACTGAGTATTGAACATATATTAAAAGATTAGAAAATTCTTCATGAATTTTAATGTTGCTTGTTCTCATGATAAGTTGGTTGGACCAACTAATTTTGGGATTGAATCCCTCAAAATCTGAAGAGAATAAAAGGTGAATAAGGGCCCGTTCACCTATCATGTGATGTTTTGAAAAGATGCATCAATAAAATGATCACATGTACATTCATGGTCAACTTACGTTTGATATTCATAAAGTTACTTGTTCAATATAAATTGAATATAATTTTTAGATTGTGTAATCAAGATAATTCATCTTGATGATAATGGTTTAGCATTGAATGTCTTTCATAAATAGCTGAATCATTACTAATCAGAACAAAGTTTCATGTATTGGTATGAAATATGATATATTGCATACAATAGCACTTGTATGCATTAGACCAATATATTATGATTATTTCTTCCTTCTCAATTGGTTCAAGGTCAGGAACTAACTATTCCATCTAATAATTTTGATGTGCGGTATACGATTAATAAATATACCATGATGCACAAAGATGGATTCCTCAAAGAAGATGGAGAATGTATGTTAGTTTTCCTAACATAAAGGGGAGATTATAAGCAACTATGAAATATGTTAGGAATTATCATCAGATCCTCATTCAAAAGATAATTCAAGTCAAATGCCGAAAGCATCTCATATTTAGTTGCAAGTGCTCCTATTTTGTGTCCTTAAAGGATAAAATCTATACATGCGTGAAACATGATAAACCAATCGATTCCAAATAAAATAACCCTTGAAAAGGATAAGGAGAAAATAATCATGATAAGAAAGCAATGTGCTCTTGATGAGCCTACGACATAACACTTCATGAAACCTTATAAGAGGTTCAGGTACCTGAAAATAATGAAGTGATGAGATCTCAAAATGTTATGTCGCATTGTGAATCGATAAAAAATAAAAAATCATCGACGATATCTTTGATACAATATTGGCGCAATATTGTAAAAGATTATGAGGATCTGAATTCTACATCAATTTAAGCTTGCCGAAGTAGAAATATTTATCAAGTGACCTGAAAGGATGTATTTTGGTAAGCGTAAAACTTATTTGATTTTCAGTCCAGACAGTTGAAGATGTCACACTTGACATGTTGGATATTGTTACTTGACAAACATCCATATGAAAATCCCTAAAAAATTCAAAATGCCTGAAGCAGATAAAGTTTCTAGAAAACTTCTATTATCCTCATAAGATATAATTTGATGATTTGAGTATCATTGAAACTCTTAAAGAGTTTTCAAAAGCAATAGAGTATTTGCTTAAATTAGAAACATGCAACAATTGAATAAGGATCCATTCTGGCCTGAAGAAAAGAATGAGGAACTCCTTGGTTATGAAGTACCATATCTTAGTGCAATTGATACACTAATATATCTTGCAAATACTACAAGACCTGATATAGCCTTTTTTTTAGTTAATTTGTTAGCAAGTTGCAGTCCCGATCTTATTGGTTATGCTGATTTTAGGTACTTATCTGACCTACATAAAGCTCGGTCTCAAATAGGCTATGTGTTCATATATGGTGGTACTGCAATATCTTGAAGATATACAAAGCAGTCTATCATAGCCACTTCATCAAATCATGCTGAGATAATAGCTATTGATGAAGCAAGTCGAGAATGTGTATGGTTGAGGTCCATGATACATCTCATTCAAGAAAAATGTGGTGTGAAATATGACAATCTACCCATAATTTTATACGGAGATAATGCATCATGCATAACACATCTTAATGGAGGATTCATAAAAAGAGATAGAACGAAACACACTTCATCAAACCTTTTCTACATACATGAGCTACAAAAGAATGGTGATATCAACATACAACAGATTCGTTCAAGTAAAAATGTGACTGATTTATTCACCAAGTCTTCTCCAATTACAATTTTTAAGAAGATTGTGCACAAGATCAGGATGCAAAGGTTCAAAGATGTTGTCATTAGGGGGAGTTAATACACATTTCACTCTTTTTTCCTTACGAGGTTTTGTCCCACTGGTTTTTCTTGTAAGGTTTTTAATGAGGCAGCCTATATGCGTATTGTTAGACATTCAAGGGGGAGTGTTATGATATATATCAATTATAGTGAATGTCTATTAAGATCTATTTGATGTCTATCAGGATTTGATGTATTTATTTTTTAGTGTGAAACTAGAGGCAAATTTCTCCTATAAATAAAAGGGCTTTCTTCATTGTAAATCATCCCTCAAGAGAAGAAATAAGAATCACTCTCTCTATTCTCTCTACTCTTCTTCTTATTCTTTATTATTTTATAACAAAAACATGAAAATAAAAGCTTTTTACAATTACATATTAATTTTACTCATATAAAATTTAATTTTTTTTGAGGGGGGGGGGGGGGGGATTTAAGAATCTATATCTTTAAATTTTGAACAATATTATGCAATAATATTGTATTATATGATAGGTAGACCCGAACCTATCATAATCTTTAACTTTGTTTTAAAAAATATGAAACATAAAAGTTATTATTACAATTATATGATTGTTTTTTGTATAGATTTGATTAGACGTAGGGGAGGGATGAGAGGCAGGGGGCTCAGGGTGGGGTCATTTTTTATTATTTTTTGTATTTCATAATTGAGATATAATATGATAGTTGATTTTTTTTATAAGATCATCGTTGAATGTTTAAGGTAATATGATTGAACACTCGAAAGAGGCAGTCAATATCAAATACTTCATCCGCGCATCGCGCGGGTATGTATACTAGTGCTTTTAAACCAGGTGAAATTGAATAGAAATGTCCTCGTTAATAATTTGGTCTAGAGATGTTCCTGCGTCGGTAGTTTGATAAGAAATGCCTCCGTTATTATTATTTAACTAATTTAGGTGTACGTGTTTTGCATGTGTATATAAAATTAATTAAAAATAAATGTATATTAAAAGAATAAATTGTTATGTGTACGTTATATTATTAACTAAAAGATTTAAAAGTACAACATTAAGATTTAAGATAAAAAATGTACATAATGAAGAACATGATAATTCACCATACATTTTCTAACATCTCCTTTAAATATTATAGTTGTAAGTTATAAACATGTAAAATATATTAAAATATACTTTAATTTTGTAATTTTAAATATGCAATATGAAAATTTAGAAATAGAGTATTCAAAAAAGAAAAGAGATTATTTTTCAAAACGAACTAAGAATAAAAACATTAAACAAACAACTGGGATAAAGTAAGATATTGGTGTGCTAGGGTATGTATATATATATGAAAAGACATTTGTGTTTTGTTTGTTTATAGGGTGGGAAGAGTAAGGTCAAACATGTAGTGACCGAAGAGCAATAGCAACCGGCAGGTCACTTATTCAAATAGCCCGCTCATAAAATTATGCTTTAAATGCCATAAACCATGCAGGTCACTTAAGCAGAAAACTATGCAAGCACTTTTTAAGAAAATTTCATGCATATAATTAGTGACTTACAATAAACCGGTTCACATAAATTTACTATTTCATCTATTTCTATGTTTTCACATATTATATTTTTAATATTTATACCAGGTTCACCCAATAAAGACATAGTTCTTAATCATAATATAAGTCACTATCACTTTATTGCATTATGCCTGAATTTATTGACAATCTGAAAATTGAACAATAAGTCCTAAGTTAAATTTAGTAGAGAACGCTTAACCTCTAATATGAAATTTTTAATGTTAATTCAAATTCAGTCGAGGTTCAATACAGATATTGAACACTTTAAATTATAATGCAAATAAATAAATAAATAAAGAGAAGGTATATATACAAATTTACATTAACTAAACCTCCTAAAATATATGGGACTCCTAAATATTAATTAATGATTTAACATCTGGGATGGGTAGTGGGATGGGCACTAGCATGTAACTCGAGGTAAGGGATAAAATATCGAGATAGGGTACAGGGTTTAAGCATGAGATTTAAAACCATTAACCTGAACTGTGTAACTCTATCCGTCTTAAGGGCACCCACATCCTATATGGGTTTAGCTTCCCCTGCTAAAAGGGACCCGACGCGTGTTAGCCATACAAATTGAGGAAATTCGAGAAAGGATCGGGGAATCCACAACCCCAGTCATACCAATATATATATATATACACACACACACACACACACACACATACACATACGTCACCAAGACCCCCACGCTGGCAAATGTGATTTTCAGTATAGGTTCCTCCGGGACCTCCACCTTCCACGACGAGCTACACAACCCCCTTTAAGCCCAAAGTAAAACCATTTATACATATCCCTATCTATTAACCCAAGGAGTCTTTTAATTAGGGATTTACCGTTGATATCGTCATACCAAGTTAAAGAACTTGCAAGTCAATTCTAATTATGCCATTCCAAGACCATTTACCCAAATTGACTCTCAAGTTCCAATTTAAAATCATCCATAATGACCAAGGCTTTCCAAACAATTTTAATCAAAAACCATGTCGACCAAGGCCTTTTAAAACCTTTTTTATGTTCCATTAATATTTTATGCAATTCAAGGTTTCAAAAGTAAGTGAAATTGTGCGTATATCCATGTTTTCAAAACCAATTAAACAAGTTGAGTTGAGAAAAAAACCAATTTCAAACCATTAAACTATAAAATTTGGGAAAACCCATGTTACCCATTCCAATTTTCATACACATGCATTTATTCAGTTCAAAATCATAAAATAAAGTATGAATAACCAATTCAAAACCATGGAAAATCAAATCATGTAACAACCATTCCAAATCTCTTAACCCATATTCAAAACCCAATAATTAAACCACATGGATAAAAATTAAATACATGTTTTTATATAAAATTAATTTACGAAAGAGATACATGCATGAAACACTAAGGAGTTTTGAAAAGAAATCACAATTTGAAGCTTAGATAATCATGCCCTTGAAACCTTAGCTTTTCTCTTGCTTGTAAGTTTGAGAGGAGAGAATATGTGTTTTGATTTGTTAAATGATAAGAAATAGACCCCTTAAGTGTTTTAAGGTCATGGGTGAAGGGTAAATGAGCAGAAAAATTACGCCCAGCTGCTACGGGTCAGGTAACGACTCATGGTGACTGACCACAAGTCGTTAACTTGACTTGTATCCTGAGCAGAACACTTTAGGCACCACACAGTTATGGTCACGAGTCCCTCACTACGGCTCGTGACCTTACCCTACAACTTATGGGGTCTTAGTCGTGATCAAGATACAATCCTAAGAAAAATCTTACTAGTCAGACAACGAAAGGGGCCTTACGAATCGTGACGAGTGGGTACGACTCGTCACTTGAGTCGTTACCTAGTCAGTGATGATAAAATCAAGAAATGATGATAAAATCAAGAAATTTTTCAGAGTTCAAAAACCTGAGGTATAACATTACCCACCCTAGGATCATTCATCCTCGAATGGGGAGTAAAGGCACCCATTAGCACGATAACAAGAAAGGATGCACACATACCAAAATATTTGGACTTCATGTCCTCTTCAGCTTCCCAAGTAGCTTCTTCCACTTTTTGGTTCCTTGAAAAAAACTTCACTGAAGCCACATCTTTAGTTCTCAATCTACGAACTTATCTATTCAAAATCTCAATCAGAACTTTCTTACAAGACAAGGAATCCGAGATACCAACATCCTCCACAAGAACAACCAAAGAATGATCACCCACACACCTTTTCAACATCGACACATAGAAAACAAGATGAATAGAACCCAAATTCGCAAGAAAATCCAATTCATAAGAAATATTACCAACTCTCCTTAAAGTCAGATACGAACAAACATAATGGGGACTAAGTTTTCCCTTCTTTCCAAACCTCATTACTCTTTTCATAGGATAAACCTTCAAAAACACCCAATCATCAACCGTAAACTCCAACTCCCTTCGCCTCTCACTCGTATAAGATGTCTGGCAACTTTGGAAAGTCATAAGCCTCTCTCTAATCACTTTCACTTTCTCCATGGCCTGATGAACCAAGTCAGGACCAAACAACCTAGTCTCACCAACTTCAAACCACCTAATAGGAGACCTACACCTCCTACCATATAGAGCCTCGAACAGAGCTATTCCAATGCTAGAGTGATGACTATTATTATATACAAACTCAATAAGAGGCAAATAATCAACCCAACTATCTTTAAAATCCATCACACAGGCCCTTAGTATATCCTTCAATTTTTGGATAGTCCACTCTGCTTGTCCATCCATCTGAGGTTGGAAAATGGTGCTAAGGTTCACCTTTATCCCAAATCCTCTCTGAAACAAACGTTAAAAGTGAGAAGTAAACTGTGTACCTCAGTCTAAAATGATGGAAATTGGCTCCCCATGCAACTTGACAATCTCCCGAATAAACAACTTGGCATAATCCTCTCCAGAGTAGTTAGTCCTTATAAGTAAGAAGTGAGAAGACTTAGTCATCCTATCCACAATGACCCAAATCGAATCATACTGACTTTGAGACCGTGAAAGATACTTAATAAAGTCCATATTGATGACCTCCTACTTCCACATGAGCAACACTATGTAACACCCCAATTTTCTAAACTGAAATGCTACACGATGCTCATGACCCAAAAGAACCACAAGCTAACTCATGACTGATATCTGTACCTGTATACTGCATAATATATCATAAAATGCAGAAACATGAACATGAAAGGCCATAAGGTTTGAACTGAATAAATTTTTGATAACAAAATATCTGAAAAACGTATAACAATACCAAAACAAGTCATAAATAATACAAATAATGAGATCTGAATATCTAATCTGACATCTAGTCTGAAAGCCTCTAACTGAACTGAATAAGAAATTGAAGGAACATGTCTCCAACTAACTCCATCTAGCAACTAAATAGTAAATATAGCAATAATCATATCGTCCTCGAATAAGAAGGACTCACTGCAAACTCTGAACACTGGAATGCTACTGCTGATCTGGAGCTCGTGCCTTTGAACCTATGGCGTAACATAAGAGAAAGTACCATAGTGCAAATACATCAATACGTCTGATTGTACTGAGTATATGAGTGAGGTAGGCTAAATGCAAAAGGTTATATGCATGAACAATGCTAACTAATATGAACGTAAGAATACGTACATGCATAAACAACTATAACTAAACTCGTGATGATGCTGACTACTGAGTCTGAATATTGACAACATAACTTTACTGTTACTGAGGTACTAAATAGATTATTAACTCTTTCTGACAGTTCAAATTATGAAGAACTGGTTTGAATGATTGTGTCTAACTGTTCTGAAACTGAATATTGGTAACGTGAGCTATGACAACTGATATAGCTGATATAACTATAATGATCGGACTAATCGATATAACTGATACTGAGCGACTGTATCTGACAGTCTAAGTTTTGATGGAACTATCTGAGTTTCGTTCTACTTGAAGTAACTAAATCTGAGATCAGTCCTATCTAGCAGATGATCACAAGTATACTGATAATAAGGATGATTTGACTTAGTATGAGATCAGTTCTATCTAGCGGGTGATCTTTAAATCTAATGATTTGATACTGATTAATCATAGTTGTGATCAGTCCTAGCTAATGGGTGATCTTGAAGTCTATTTATAATGATAAGCATTGACTGTATGTAACAGTACTGAATCTATACTACTAGGCTGAGTTGACTGTGTCTGAAAGCCCTGATTCTGTAACTGAAACTGTGGGATGTGTTTATCTAATCGACATGCCCCAAGCTAAGCTGATTGGGGTCCAATCTCTACCTTGACTGAAAGGGTGTTAGTACCGCACCACTAATAAAGACATCTATTGTGGAGTCAGTCCTAATCTAGCGGGTGACTCCTAGGATCAGTCCTATACATATAAATGTGCTAATGGGTGACCCCTAAGTATGTCAGTCCTATCTAACGGGTGATATCTCATACCTACACTGGCAACGTAGTTCTGGAACTTAGGGATTGCTTCTAGGGATCTCAATCCTTTTCTAGCGGGTGAGCCCCTATCCCTAGGTTTGCTCGGTGCTGAATCTTACTCCTATCTAAAAGACACTGAACTGAATAACTGGGATGTACTAAATAACTTAACTGTACTAATTTGCTGAACTGATACTGATTAACTGAACTGATACTAGTGGTACTGTTTAGTGAAGCTAATAAGTTCTGAGGACTGATTAAGAGTACTGAAGTTACTGAGATTTACTGTGATTATTGAGGTTACTGAGCACTGAGATTACTGAGAATACTGAACTACTGAGATTACTAAGTTTTCCTGAGTCACATGACTGACTGTCTATAGATCATGGCTTGACTGAGAGTATCGTGAAAGCATGACATGGTTCTAGGCACGTAGCTATATTTTTCGGGTACGAATACCCCAAGGACTCAATAGAGGGAAACTTACACACACGACATGACTTGTTCACAAAATTGGAGTCCACAATTCATAATATCATAAGTAAGGGATTTCATACTAATCATGGTTCTCAGCACCTTATACATGGAAAGGGGAATTCATACGACATGTAATTACTTGCATAGCTTTAATATCATGCTCTTTCCATACCACAACCATGACACATAACAACAACGTGGAATTCATGTGAAATCATAAACCATAGAGCATGGAATTCATATCAAATTATGACGGTTAACATTGGCTTGTCATTCAAATACTATTGAGTCATGGAAACTTGGTTTATCACATACTAAGAATTTTATCAAACACCTTGCATGCACTCTTAAAGGCATAGGTGTATTTACAAACTTACACCACTTTAATCCACCCAAATTCATGGGTTCCAACTATATGATCACAATCTTCCTGGAAGTTCATCAAATTCCCACTCTATAACACAAACCACAAATAACAACATGAATACAACCATATCACCACAAAACATTCATGATTTTGTTATCAAAGATTGATTCTTGAACTCCACAAATAAAAAGGATCCGTGGATGAACACTATGCATATCTTAATGGCGATGAAATTGTTGAAAGATTGGACCTTGAAGCTTGATTATGCAATCCTAGTAGTTTTTCTTCTTCTTGTGCTCTTGGATAATGAACTTAAGATATTAATAGGGTTGTAATGTGATTAGAAGCTATAAATTTCGTGAGGTCAAGTATTGGGACCTGTAAGGAGTGTTAAAAGACTTAATTATCCTTAAAATAACTCAAAAACTAAGTGTTTTTTGTGGCTGAAATCATAAGTGTGTGTCGCACACCTTATTGCATATGCTAAGGTGTGCGCTGCACATCCTATCGCATAAGATAACGTGTGCGTCGCACATGCTATCGCACACTTGAGGGTGTGCACCGCACAACCTGTCGCACACTTGTTCCAGTAGCCATGTGGCGATTGTTTATGCATCGCACTCCTACTTTGCAGGGCCATAACTTCTTGCTCGGGTGTCGAATTTTTATAAAATTGGAATCGTTGAAAATATAATTCGATTTTATACAATTTGGTAGGTCTAAATCTGCCAAAATGTCACATATAAATCAAGTTATCCTCATTCAAGGGTCACTCTTGCGGAATCACATACTAAAACTTGATGAATCTAAAAGCTATTAGCTTGCCTTACTCTGGGTGACTCACATGAGCATGCTTAACACATCATAAGCTATCTTATCGCTAGAATACTCATTGTAAATCATGTACTCAAATATGGATCACAGGATATGAGGTTTCATACGTAGGAGAACTAATTCATTTCCTAGCTTGGAAACATATAGGGTATTACACTCTATCTCTTGAGACATGCCACCAGGCCTCAAATATTCTACCTTAACTTGCTGACAGACCATACACTTAGCCACAAAGTACACCATATCTCTCTTCATATTATTCCACCCATAGAACTCCTTCAAGTTATAGTATGTCTTAGTTAAACTCTGATGAACCGTATACCTAGACTCGTGAGCCTCAGCTAAGATCCTTTCGTACAGACCATTGTCATCTGGAACACACAACCTGCCTTGATACCTCAAGATACTATCTCTCCTAATATCGAATACCATAACCTTCTGCTGACCCACTTCTTCCTTTATCTGCATAAGTACAAGATTCAAAACCTATTTCTCCTTCACCTCAGCACCAAAAAATAATTTAACCACTTCTTGAACAATAAATCCTCCATCCTCGAAGTCCAAAAGATAAACTCCCAAGTTAGCCAACCAGTCATTCCAGGACCTCTACCTTCCACGATGAGCTACACAACCCTCTTTAAGCCTAATTAAAACCATTTACACATATTATAATCCATTAACTAAGGATTCTTTTAATTAGGTATTTACCATTGGTATCGTCATACCAAATAAAAGAGCTTGCAAGCCAATTCCAATTATGCCATTCCAAGAACAATTAACCAAATTGAATCCCAAGTTCTAATTTAAAATTATCTATAGCCACAAGGCCTTCCAAACTATTTTAATCCAAACCATGGCCACCAAGGCCTTTCAAAACCATTTTATGTTCCATTAATTTTTTATGCAATGCAAGGTTTACTACAAGAAAAACTGTGTATTAGGAAAGGAAATTTGGTCTCAAAAAGTCCATATCTTGTCCCAATTGATCATTTAGGACGGGAATAAAGTGGTCGCATCCTATACGAACAGGCTCCGCCGCAAATGATCAACTGTGATGACTCTAATATGTTGGTCCTTAAAATCCTTTTGAGATGGTAAAAAACCTGATAGCAATTATCCTTTAACGATGGTATATCTTGTCCCAAATACACTAACTACCTAGTCACAATTATCCTTTAGAGATGGTAAGTATTGTCCTAAATACACTAACTACCTGGTCATAATTAGCTTTTAGCGACAGTATATCTTGTCCCAGGTCGTAATTAGCTTTTAGCGGTGGTATATCTTGTCCTAAATAGACTAAATACCTAGTCATAATTAGCTTTTAGTGACGATATGTCTTGTCCCAAATACTGTAACTACCTGGTCGTAATTAGCTTTTAGCGATGGTATATCTTGTCCCAAAAACTAACTACCTGGTCGTAATTAACTTTTAACACTAATGATTAATTGGTCCTAGATTATCCTTTAGGGATGAGAAATACTTGGTCCGAAATTATCTATTAGAGATGAGCAACATCCTGGTCCTAGATCAACTTTTAAGGACAACCAAAATTCTAGTCCTAGATCAACCTTTAAAGACGAGCAACATCTGTAACACCTCAATTTTCTAAACCAAAATGCTACATGGTGCTCATGACCCCAAAGGACCACAAGCTAACCCATGACTGATATCTGTACATGTAAACTGCATAATATCTCATAAAATATGCAGAAACATGAACTGTAAGGCCATAAGGTTCAATACTGATACATATCTAAAAAATATGGTATAACAATACCAAAAAGAAACATAAATACTACAGTCTGAACATCTAATCTAACATCTAGTCTGAAAGCCTCTAATTGAACTGAATAAGGAGTTGATGGGACATGTACCCAACTAACTCCAACTACTGAAATAAACTAAAAACTGAAATAGAAATGAAATCATCATGTCCTCGAAGGATGAGGACTCATGTCTAACTCTGACTGCTGATTCTGGAATCTACTGCTGATTTGGAGCTCATGCCTCTGAACTTATGGTGTAAAATAAGAGAAAGCACCATAGCACAAATGCGTCAGTATGTCTGAATGTACTGAGTATACAGTAAGGTAGGCTAAATGCAAAGGGTTATATGCATGGACAATACTGACTGATATAAACGTGAGAGTACATACATGCATATGTAACTGTAACTGAACTCGTGAAGATACTGACTACTGAGTCTGAATACTGACAATATGAGTATACTGAAAATAAGATTCTGAAAGACTGAGTTTACTAATATTGATATGTAAATCACTAATAAGTGATGGATCTGATACTGTATTACTGAATACTGAGAGACTGATACTATATTACTGAAAAAGGAATGATTGTTTTTGACAGTTCGAATTATGAAGAACTGGTCTGATTGACTGTATCTGACAGTCCTGAAGCTGAGTACTGATAGCATGAGTTTGGATAACTTTTGTGATTGATAGCATAAATGACTATATCTTACAGTCCATAAATCTGAAGGAAACTATTTGAGTTCCATTCTATTTCTGAGTTGACTGTATTTGACAGCCCTAATATACTGAAATCTGAAGAGCTATCTGAGTTTTTTACTGAGATTGGGTAGCTATATCTGAAAATCCTAAAATCTATGACTGAAACTGTGGGAAGTAGTTATCTAACCGACATGCCCCAAATATGCTATAATAGCTAAGCTGGGGTCCAATCTCTGCCCCGACTGGAGGGGTGTCAATACCGCGCCACTGGTAAGGATAGCTGTGAGAACCCTATACTAGCAGGTACTTAATGAGAATGGTGGAACCCTAAACTGACGGGTTAAGCCACCTCATTAACCCTAATCTGATGGGTTAAGATGTCTCAACCTACGCTGGCTACGTAGTTCTGGAAGACAAGGATGACTACTAAGAATCACACCCTGAACTGGCGGGTAAGTTCCCATCCTTGGGTTCACTCGGTGCTAACTTCTACTCCCATCTGAAGGACACTGAACTGAATAACTAAGCTGAACTGAATAACTGAACTGAACTGATTAACTAAACTGATACTGATTAACTGGACTGATACTAGTGGTATTGTTTAGCAGAGCTAAACTAAGTTTACTGGATTCTAATGACTGACGGAATGTACTTAGTCTTGAGGACTGGTTGAGAGTACTGAAGTTAATGAGATTGACTGTGAATATTGAGGTTGCTGAGGTTACTGAGCATAGAGATTACTGAGATTACTGGACTACTGAGATTACTGAGATTTCTAAGTTTTCCTGAGTCACATGACTGACTGAATTCTATAGATCATGGCTTGACTGAGAGTATCGTGAAAACATAATATGGCTTTAGGCACACAGCTATATTTTTTGGGTACAAGTACCCCCAGGACTCGATGGAAGAAAACTGACACACATAACTGACTTGATCATAAGAGTAGAGTCCATAATATATAATATCATAAGTAGGGATCTCATACTATGCATGGTTATCAACAATGTATTGCATGGAAAGGATTTCATATCACATGGAAGTACTTGCACAATCTTAATATCATGATCATTGCATAATCATAGTGGCAACACATATTAATAGAATGGAAGTTCATGTGGATTGCATGGTTATCATACATCTTGTTCGTAAGTAGGATTTGCAAGTAAACATAGCATAATCTCATAAGAATAGTTCATGAGTATTCCAACAACATTTACAAGGCATATTATCAACATAGAATTCATTGGAACATAAGGGCATATCATGAATCCTTCACTTAGTCACAATTTAGCTATATTGCATGATTTCTAGTTCAACAACATTTACAAGGCATATTATCAACATAGAATTCATTGGAACATAAGGGCATATCATGAATTCTTCACTTAGTCACAATTTAGCTATATTGCATGATTTCTAGTTCCTTAGGCATTTTATCAAACACCTTACATGCACATCTTAAGCATTGGTGGATTCATCAAATTATACATCATGAACAACCAAATTTACATGTTTCCAACTCATATGATATCATGAATCCATAAAAACATATAAATATTCCATCTTGGGAATCACCCAATATCAACAACATGATCATCAATACCCAACAATATAGAAATCATACTTTATAATGAAAAAGAGGGTTTTTGAGCTTTATGGATGAAAGGGATCCATAAATCAACTCACGCATACTATTATATAGCAAAACAAACAAGCATCAACATGGGTATGATCATATCACCACAATCAACCAAGTTTTTGTATTTTAAAGATTGATTCTTGAACTCCACGGGCGAAAGAAATTCGTGGATGAACACTACGCATACCTTGGAAGGGAGGTTCTTGATGATTGACGGAGGAATTTCCTTGAAATTTAATCTTCAAGATTGATTGTGCAACCCTAGTATTTTTTCTCCAATGGTGCTCTTGGATGATGAGCTTTGAGATGTTAAAAGGGTTGTAATGTGTTTAGAAGCTATATATTTCGTTGGGTTAAGTTTAGGGACGTGTAAGGAGTATTTAAAGATTTAATTACCTTTAAAATAACTCAAAAAGAAGTGTTTTTGACACCTGGAATTGCCTTAGGTGGCGCCCAAGTGATCGCCTATGCTTGGGTTGCGCGGCGCCTAACCAATCGCCTATGCTTACTGTCTCTCACGAAAATGGGCATAACTTTTCGCTCGGGTATTGGATTAAGGCAAAATTAGTATCGTTGGAAAGATAATTCAATTATCTACAATTTGGTGGGTATAAATATGCAGAAATACCATATTAACATCGAGTTATACTCATTTAAAGATGACCCTTGCAAAATCGAACACTAAAACTTGATGGATTCAAAAACTCTTAGCTTGTATTACCTTAAGTGACTCATATGAACATTCTTAATGTATCATAAGCTATGTTATCTCTAGGATACTCATTGTAAGTCATGCACTAAAATTCTACTCACAGGATAGGAGGTTTCATACGTAGGAAAAATGATTCGTCTCCTAGCTTAGAAACATACAGGGTATTACAACATCTTTGGTCCTAGACAAACATTTAAAGACAAGCAATTTTTCTAGTCTATAATTGACCACACATGAGCCTAATATCATAAAATAATAAATTTCATAAAATAAATATCACATTGCTATCGAGAATCTTGATACAAAAATAGAATATAATTAGAGTCCAAAAAACTTAGTTAACATTCCATGATATTAATTAGTTTCAATATTTGTTTCACAAAAAACTTATAAGTTACCATCCCAGTCGATCTAGAGTATGATATCAATTTTTTTCATAACATTTGAATATATAGAAAAATAATAATAAGTTTGTGCATCTTTAAAGCTTACATCTTGACTTGTCTTCAATAATCTTTAGAATCCGTAAGTGTAAGATTTTGAAAAAAAGATAAATAACTAACGTTACAATAGAATAATCTATGTAAAGTTTACACTAGAATTAGTTAAACCTCTCACCCCAAAAGTAATCTAAATGTTGTCTTGAAAGATCAACGAACGCTGCAACAAAATAAAAAAAATAATTAGAAAAGCTATGAGATACATTAAATCATTCATAGTTTAAAAAGGCATTCTAAATGAGTAAGTCGAGTCAGCCTATGCCAAATTCTAATAGCATTATTCAGTCCTCACTTTTGAGTTTTCAAACACTTCTAAATGAAAGAGGCAAGTGTTTCCTGCAAAGAACTCTGTTTTATGGTTTGATAAGGCTATTAACTCTGGGATTTCACCTGTGAGGCTATTGAAAGAAAGATCAATTGTAGCATTTAGTGGTATTTTCTTGGCAAATTATGGTGACACTAAATCAGATAAGCTTATTTGAAGAAAGGTTAAGTATTTCAAGCTATCACTACCAAACTCATCATGCAATGTTCCATTCAACAACTTGGAAGAAAGATCCAACACTTCAACAAACTGAAATCCACTTGGTACTATGCCAAAAAAAGGTTGTTCCTTAAAAAACAACTGCTAAATTCTTCTCTAGTTAATGTTAAATAGAACATATTTTTGTTTTCTTGATGCAGTTTCTTCTGATAGGTTCTGCACAATCATCTAAACAAAAGGACTGTTAACAATTAAGATTCATATAAGATGTGTTTTTTGTATTCTTGGAGGAGCAGTGCTAAGCATTAGGATAGCAAATCTAAATGAAACCCACAATAGACCACATTTTAAAGTAAATAATTCAAACCAAGCCTGAAGTCGACCATATTTGAAAGTTACTTTTTTTACTTAGAGATTCATAGACCACAGTTTAAATTCACTATTGTAATAGAATGGCACATCCAAAAAAGTAACTCCTAATAAAGAAGTGAAACTGCAAACATCATACTTTTGCTTACAGGGTAATTCTCAAATTCTTATGTTCTTATTCAACTGGCGTTAAAGTTCAATATTGTATCAATTATGCGGTATTGCATTTGTGTTGAGACCAAATAAAGGACACAAAAGAAGGAAGAAAAAAACCCCAAATGAAAGAAGGACGCAGAGAGTAAATTTATCTACATTGTTGCAGAGGCGGCATTGAACTGGAGAATGGATGAACCAACTTTTTTAGAGTCATAGTACCAAATTTGTCTCTATCTCCTATATCTGACATTTGTTCCTGAAGCACTGGAAGCTCTGGACATGGATTCTGGCAAACAAAAGGGGAGGATAGGTACATTCAAAAAACTAAGAAATTCCAGGAAAAAAAGAGGTAAGTTAAAAGTTTTTTGAGAACATATATACTTGAACATTCTTTTATTTGTATAGTAGCAGGAAAAGGAAGTGTAAAATAAACTTGTGATCCTAAGAGATACTGATTTCTAATTAAAAAAATTTATGGTGCCGATGGAAAGATACCATGCCCTTTTTGGTTTTGGCATTCTGTCAAATCTTAATATGCTAATATGAAATGCACATTATTAACGAACTTTGCTTCAAGTACTATAAGGGTAATAAGATCAAGCTCATAATACACTCTGCTTGTAAGGTTTTCAAACAATTTCAACTTTCCTAACTTTACTATATATGAAGAGAAATTTTCTAAACATAATGATCTAAGCTCCACGTAGTAAGTGATAGAAAAAATTCAAGTTGCATATATTACACTATGAGTCCAATTTATTCAAGTCAAAATTAGCATCTCTTAGGATCACGAGTTTATTTTACACTTCCTTTGCCTGCTACTATACAATTACAAGAATGTTCAAGTATGTTCTCAAACAACTTTTAAGTTTACCTCCCTTTTTCCTAGAATTTCTAAGTTTTTTGGATGGACCCTTCCTCCTTTTTTATTTTCCAGAATCCACTGTAGGGTCCAGAGCTTCCAATGCTTCAGGAACGAATGTCAGATGCAGGCGATAGAGACAAAATTGGTACTATGAATCTTAAAAAGAGTACAAAATTAGACAATGGACTACTACATGTCAAGTTGTAATTCATGAGAAATGTTATGTAATGTCTACCTTAACAAGCACATCTAAATGTAAACTGGAATTGAGAAAGAAATGCCTAAATATTGTTCTCGTATTCTGAATCACTAATAGAAACTATAGGTTCCTTGTAGACTATTGATGTGTTGCTTAGAGAGAGTGCATAATAGGTGTCTGAGGGAAATAATGTGGAGAGCTTAGGGGTAAATAAGGGCTATTTTGAGGTTGTTTATGTGACACAGATACTAAATGAGACACAAAAAGTTCAGATATTGGTTATCTACGGATGATCAGACTTGCTACAATTCATGCATTCAAAATTTTTCAAACCAATACAATAAAGATATAAAGAGGAGTGAGAAGGTATATGGTTACTAACTTGGAGAGCATAAGGCAGTAATCATTCAGTTGAAATGGTCGATGTTGTAGCCCTAACTTATGGTTGTTGAGCAGTGAAGAATTCTCTCATTTTCCTTATTTCTTTCATCACATCTTCTAAGGTAAAAAAACGATCATTCAAGGATTTGTTTTCCTCATTCAAGTTTTTGTTTTTCTCTTGAGTAGCATGTAGCGTGGACAATAATTCATCCTTGGAGGAAGTGCCACCTTTTAAGTCTTCCGCCTTTACTCCACCTCTTAAGTATATTACATGTCTATGATTTTGAGGTCCACAACACTTTTCAACAATCTATATGCTTGCTAAAGATAGATCTACAATCACCATTTCTTCTATTTGAGCCTACAAAATATATAAGGAAATATTTTCTATCAGTATTCCATATAATTTCATGTAATTAATATGCATATTCAATTTACCAAATGCACATGTTTTTCAATTGCTTGGGGTTCAACAAGTTTGTTATCTTTCTTTTGAGACTCATAGAAAATAGTCGTCATATTTGGTGGATTGCCATCTTTCCCCCCCTTTTACATCAAAGATAAAAATGTCAAATAACACCTCACAAATAGTTTTTTAGGAAAATAACTTTATGATAATATCTGGTCATAAATAATATCTCGAATAGGCTTGCTACCCATGTGATGAAGCATCGTCAACTTAGATCAATTTGTTACATTCCTGCTGCTTTTTGCCTATATTTGTAAAATAATAAGCTAACTTTTAATAATCCAAGAATTCAAGAAGCTCGATTTTTGAATAACCAATAGACCCCCAGCTCAGGAGACAATCAAAGCCCCATTAGAGCACAAAATGAAGAGTCTCTGTTAAACATTTGAATAACTGTGCTAAACATACAAAACCATACCCAAAGATAGTGGTTCAATCCATAAAGTTATAAAGCGATTAATAAATCTTGTATACAAAACCAATACTCCTTATTGGCATTTCTAAAACAAACATGTTCTGCAGTTTTATTTAAGTTAAGATAAATTGTATTCTTCTTGTTTCAGGTGGGGTGTTGACTTTATTAAGATAAATTAAACATGTTATGTAGTTTTCTTTAAATTGGAAGAAAGATCCAACACTTCAAAAAACTGAAATCCACTTGGTACTATGGCAGAAAAATGGTTGTTTCTTAAAGAAACAATTGCTAAATTCTTCTCTAGTTGATGTTAAATAGAATATATTTATGTTTTCTCAATGTAGTTTCTTCTGATAGGTTCTGCACAATCATCTAAACAAAAGGACTGTTAACAATGAAGATTCATATAGGATGTGTTTTTAGTATTCTCAGAGGAGCAGTGCTAAGCATTAGGACAGGAAATCTAAACCAAACCCGCAACAGAACACATTTTAAAGTAAATAATCCAAACCAAACCTGTAGTCGACCACATTTGAAAGTTACTTTTGTTACTTAGAGATTCATACACCACAGTTTAAATTCACTATTGTAATAGAATGGAACATCTAGAAAAGTAACTCCTGATAAAGAAGTGAAAATGCAAACATCATACTTTTACTTACAACGTAATATCTCAAATTCTTGTGCTCTTATTCAACTGGAGTTAACATTCAATACTGTATGAACTAAGCGGTATTGCATTTGTGTTGAGAGCATATGAACCTACAGTTGTATAATTTGGTAAAAACTATAACAATTAAATTTAGTCCAACAAATTAATAACATATGAATTCAAAATATACCTTTTTCAGCATTTTGAGAGTGTTGCATGACTTGATCAATAGATCGAGGCAATGAAATATTGCGTTGCATATCCTCTTTCTCAATAATCAAGGGATCTTTATCCATTCTTTGTATTACTTGACTAGAAGGCATGGTAGAACTTGAACTTGTGATTTTAGATGGAGTTTGCACATGTTGGTTAGCATTGAGGGTGCTTTTGTTGAAAGATTCTACTTTTTTTCCAGCAACCCCTAAAGAGGAGCTCAAAGATCTAGCTTTTTTCTCTAGTCCCTTTCCTAGAGAACCTGGAACCAACCAGCATATCATAAAATTTCATCAAATACATATATTAGAATTGTAAAAACAAAACATATTCAAACAAAAAACAAGTTTCAAATTCATGGATGTATTTCTTAACTTGATTAGTAGATGTATGATATGGAGTATTATTTTCCACGTATTCCATCTCAATAAGCATGGATTTTTTACTAATGGTTTCCATTCCTTGACTAGCAGACATGGTGGAGTATTTAAGCCCTTATCCTTGACTCGTCAATATAGAACCTAGACAAGCAAATCACATTCTATAATTTTGCATTTAAATTCATATAAATATATGGTACCTAACTTTACCACACATGTGATCATAGAATACATCTTTAGTTCACAGCGACCTGATTTCATTCAGTATAGAAAATAACTTGTTTCTGAATTTTGGAGGTACTGGTTAACATCATTACTAGATTGAGAAAATAAACTCTTAGTTGACATATTCTCTTTCTCAGCTAAATATCTAAGCCCTCATCCTCATACTTATATAGCACCAGGAGCAACAAATGTATACATTACAGGACTCTTCACAGTTAATCCAACCTCATTTTCTGTCTTTAATCGTTTAATCTTGAACCTGTAAAACAACCAAAAGTGAAAAAAAATAAGAAAAAAAGTGTGAAAATGTAGTAACACAGGAAATCATCATGTCATACGAATGTCTAATAATATAATTATTATTTTCAATAACCAAAACATTAACTCATTAGTTCTTTTTCATTTTTTAATGACGGACTTCCTATCTCTACAATATCATCATCCATTTTTTCCAATATCTCGTAAGAATCACATGGTTGAGTCTTTCTCACTACTTGCCAACCTTTGTTGAAATTATCATTAAAATAAAACACTTGAGATGCTTGGTCCGCTAAAACAAATGGCTTATTTGTTTTAAAAAATCTACACGGATTAACATTCACGAAGTCATACTCATCTCTTTTGACTCCCTTTATTTCATCATACATATCAAAACAATTACATCAAAATAAGATCACTCTTCTATCCGGTACAAATTGCAACTCAATAACTTCTGTTAAAAATCCATAGTAATCAATGTTCTCACCAGGATTACCATTATTGCCAACTACAACAACATGATAATTTTGAGTTCTTAACTTTTTATCATAATCTTCTACCTGAAATCTATATCCATTAACAATATAACCATTTTAATGTGTTGAATATTTTTTAGGACCGAGTGAAAGTGAAAGCAGATCTTCCATGATCCGAGTATCATCTCCTTTATTCAATTGTGAGACCAATCAATAAGATTGCACTGAATACTTTAGAATGAGTAATACAATATTAAATTATTAAAATGATGATTATGTATTACTTACCCTATCTTTTAACTATTTAATAAATTGTCAGTTCCATTCTGCATTAGACAAGTGTCGAATAGTATCCTTATGAATTTGTACAAATTCTCTACAAAATTAAAGTTAATCATAAATATCATAGAGAAAAGAAATTACCCTAAAGGAAATAATAAAAATGAGACTACATGAGTGTTTTCCATACTTAAGATACAGTAAGACTTTATCACAATTCTTCAATATGTATATATATGCTTGTTCCGATTCATTGACCTTAATCTCATATGGATCTTTAGCTCCCAAAGTTTTTCCAGGTTGAGGAAATATAGATAAACCTCCATTAGATTTTTTTAAACCCCCATTATAATTATGTTTAGGCCAATTGAATTTTGTTTCAATTCTATGCAAATACCTTGAATACACTTATTTCCAATTAGCCCTCTACAATAGAACTTTTTGGACATGCCCTATTACCAATGAGAGTTTTCAAAAAATACAACCATTATTCCACAGGATATATCCACCTATAATGAATTATCCCGGCAATCTTAGCTTCAGTAGCTAAATAAATAGGCAAGTGCACCATGACATCAACAAATGAAGGAGGAAAGACCTTTTCTAACTTGCAAAGTGTTATGGGAATTTGCACTTCAATATTTTCTAAATCATAAATTCTCAACTCCTTAGTCCAAGCACACTAAAAAATGAGATAACTCAAAAAGTGGTTCACACACTTCTTTGGACAACGTACCACAAAGTGAAAAAGAAAGTAGATGGTATAGAAGAACATGGCAATCATGATTTTTCAACCCAGATATCTTGTGATCTTTTAAGATCACACATTGAGAAATATTTGATGAAAGACCATTAGGCACTTTCAGATTCTTTAAGAAAAGACAAAATTTGTGCTTATCTTTAGGAGACAATGTGTAGCATGCAGTTGGAACTTCAATTTTCTCCTTCTTTTGGATGAGGTGCAATTCTGGTCTAATGTTCATCTCTTGCAAGTCTAATCGAGTGTTAATTATATCCTTGGTATTTCCTTTAAGAATCATGAATGTCCTAATAAAACTTTCAAATATATTTTTTTCAATATACATAACATCCAAATTATGTTGCAATAAGAGATACTCCCAATATGGAAGTTTAAAAAAGATACTTTTCTTGTTTCAGTTATCCTTACAAACTTTATGAGATATCTTCTTCCTTTTCTTTGAATCTATTGATAATTGTTACCCTTCAAGATTTTGTACTTGATTAAGTATCTCAATGCCAGAATGTTTTTTGGTGGTGGCCTTTTCTCTTTTGTACCATTAAAGGACTGCTTCTCGTATCTCCATTTGTGACTAAGAAGAAGGTAACGCCGATGACCCATAAAACACTACTTTTTACTGTTAGTTAATCGAATTGATAAAGTGTCTTTATTGCAACACGGGCATGCCAATTTTCCTTTGGTATTCCATCCAGATAAATTTTCATATATTGGAAATTCATTGATAGTCCATAACAAAGATGCATGCAACATAAATTTCTATTTAGTTGATGTGTCATAGGTCTCAATGCCTATTTCCCATAACTCATTCAATTCCTCTATTAAAGGCTGAAAATATATATAATTGCATCTTCTGGACCATTTGGACCAGGATTAAGCATTGACAAAATAAAATTTTCTTGTTTCATACACAACCAAGGTGGTAAATTATAAGAAATAAGAACCATAAGCAAAATACTATGAGAGGTTTTTGAATTCTAAAATGGCTGAAATCCATCACTTGCAAGTCCAAGTTTAACATTACGGGGCTTGGTAGCAAATGAAGGATAATGTTTATCAAGTGACTTCTATGCCATTGAATTAGTTGAGTGCCTCATTATCCCATCATCATATATATTATCCTTATTCCATGTCATTATAGTAGATGTCTTTGAAGACATAAACAACCTTTGAAGTCTAGGATTTAAGGGAAAATAGCGTAAGATCTTTGTTGCTATATTTTTTTACCTTTTTTGTTCCTTTTTTCTCCACTATGGGTATCTATTTTCCATCTAGATGCACCACAAACTTTGCAAGAATCAAGTAAGCTATCTTCCTTCTAGTATAATATGCAATCATTACTACAATAGCTATTTTATGAAAAGAAAGTCCAAGTTCTTGAATTATTTTCTTTGCCTCGTAATATGAGTTTTGAAAATCCGCACCATCAAGCAGAAACTCCTCTTTCAACATTTTTAATAACATTAAAAATGATGTATTACTCCAACAACCCATACTTTTAATGTAAAGTAACTTAATAAAACATGAAAGCTTTGACATTTTTTAATTTTTGTACAGAGGCTGCTCGAAATCCTTTAATTGGTTATAAAATTTTTTTGCTTCAAGATTTGGCTCCTCCTCAAATAAATCATCACAATCAGTATTTGTAGGTCCACTATCAAGATTAGGATACATATTTCTCGATAATTCTTCTATTTTATCTTCACTCTCACATTCTTCTACTTTATCATCATATTCATCTTCAGACTCAGATTCATATTCAGATAACAGTTCACCCAAGCGTTCCCCATTGCGAAACCAAAAAGTATAATTCTGAACTATTCTATGTACTTTTAAATGTATTCCAATTGTTTTATGTTCCTAAAGTAGTATTGTAACATTTTTTTACATGGAAATCATATTTCATGTTCTTCTCCTATTTTTCAAAAGCATAATTGAATAACTTTTTCACCCCTTTTTTGTAGATTTCATTGGACCAATCATTAATAAGTTGCATCCATTGCTTACTAGGTTCCATAACCTTGTAAAATAAAAAAACTATTAAATTAGGAAAAAGTAAAGAATGAAAAAATTATACTTAGATGCATACCCGGTATATCCCCACAAAGTGAGGTCTGGGGAAGGTAGAGTGTACGCAGTCCATACCACTACCTCATCAGATAAAGTAGAGAGGCTGTTTCAAATAGACCACTGGCTCAGGACAGAGAACAAATATAAAAAATATAAAGACATAAAATAATTTGCTGATAATATTGGATGAAAGAAGACTGGAGGGAAGTTTAAAGTCAATCTCAAATATTGTTCAATTCACCCATAAAGAAGAATGTTGTGTAGTTGGGTATGCTTGAACAAAAACTTTTCCAGTTCATATAACCAGTATTTATGGCAGGAAAATATTTTACGCTTGTAAGCATGTATTTAGTCACTAAAGACAAGTATGATGGAAGAATTCACATGGTGATGCCACCAATAAAAGGTTTAGAAATCAAATATTTCCCAATTTGCTCACGAAAATAGGTAATTTTTCCATATCTGAGCAGAAAAACCTACAAAAGAGGGGTTTTAATATATGTAACTGGTGCTATCTATGCTAAGAAATTCTTGAAATAATGAATAAATTATTCATACATTGCAAACATGTTTGGCAGATTTGGTGCATGTTCCTAAACCTATATGGAATTCAGGGGTAATGCCGGGCAACTTAAGCCAAGCATTGTGCAGCTGGCAGCATCAGAAGTATAATGACCCTATAGGTCATTTTCCATATTCCCACTTATTTTCACTATTAGAGCTTTTCTATAGCTACTCAAAGTCATTTATGATTAGTTGGAACTGATAGTTAGGTTATCGGGTAGTTCGTTGTTTTTTAGAACCAATTTCCTATTTAGAAGTCTTCGTCGATTCCAAATGGCTGCTAAGCGAAAACTTTAGTAAAATAATATTGCATGCTAATTTTGACTGTGCCATTAGCTATGTAATATAAATTTTAGAATAGTTAGACCATTGGTTTGGATCCCACAGCACCGAGCTCATTTCGACCCATTAGTCAAAAAGTCAAAAATCAAAATATATGAATGTGGAACCCACAAGTGGCCTAAATAATCTTGTACAACAAATCTGACTTCACCAACGCATCCAAAATGTCAAATTAGTGGAGTTACATAGTTTTTTTTTTTTTTTGCAAAAAGGGTCCGAATGAGTCCGGAAGGTCAAGAAATGGTTTGACCTTGAGAGCCCATCTAAACTCGTATAAAAGGGTCTTTTTGAGACATTTTTCAGCATCTTAAAAATCCTAGCAGCCATAAATATTTGTTGATAAAAAAATGAGTCTTTGTGGGTTGATTAGAAGCTTAACAACATATGTAATCCACTTTTTTGCTACAAATCAAAGGTAAGAATTCCTCTAATTTGATATTGATTTCATAGTTTCTTGACTCAAAACTCCTAAATCATTGTGGTTCAATTGTATCCCCAAAAATGAGTGATTGACTCAAATTGCTTGAGGGTTTTAACTTCCTAAAGATAATTAGTCTATGGGTTGGTCTTAGAAACTCCTTTCAAAGGTTGAAACCCAATTGAGGTTTCGGTGTCCATTTGAAACCCATGGTACAATGGTGCTATAATGGGTATTGTCATTCTTGTTGTAATACTTATATTGTATTATTGATAGCATTGCTTGTAGAAGAGAAAGCTTCTTGGAAAGGAAAGAAAAAACTTGTTGGTTCATGAGTTGCTTGGATTCAAGGTAAGTTAGGCTTACCCGTAGTATAGATTGAGCTTGTTTGTAATGTAATCATTGATATCTTGCAAGATTGGGCGGGAAATTTAGAGAATAGTTGATTAAAAGGTGAACTTGGGATTTATTAATTGCTATAGGCCATGGATATGTAAGGTATGATATTTGACCCTTAGTCTAGGACCTTGGTTAGCTTAATTATGGTCTTATGACTAGTGTGAGAACACTATAGTTGTTCTAAGTAGACATGAATGGTATAATTCTCTATCCTTAGGAGTGTATTGACCTATATAATTCCTAGATAGGAGATGACCTTGGTGTTGGGTTGACTTAGGAAGGATTCTTGAAGATACTTTCCCTATAGACCTAGAAAGGATTGGTAAGCCATTATGGTGAGGTATGGATGACTTAGCCTAATTTCGGGTAGAAGCTAGATATGTGTTAGTAAGCTTGGTATTCTCGGGATTTAGAAGTGGGACTTGACCCACCTTAAGATCGTACTAAGTAAATGCTTAACGACCTAGATATGTGGTGATTGTCCAAGCTATATACATATGTGTAGGAGTTATGATGGTTGCACTCGATTATTGGATTATCTTGTTATCATGACTTGAATACCTTTGTTAAGTGATTACTGTTCATGTTTAGTAAATACTCATGCTCTAGTTGGTGCTCATATTATGTGTGAAGCTTATTAGTAAGGTAAAATGGCAAGTGTTATCCCACATCCCTACGTCTTTTTATATTGTAAGCTTTTGTGTATGCTTATTGGTTTCGCTATGCATGTGGATGTATATTTTGTATCTGGGGAAATATGTGATATTATGATGATGCCTGGCTCGAGTTCAGAGGAATATGTATTATGATGATGCTCGGTGAATTCAGAGAAATATATGATATTATGATGATGCCCAATTTAAGTCCGGAGAAATATATGATATTATGATGATACCCGATGAGTTCGAAGGAATATGTGATATTATGATGATGCCCAATTCGAGTCTGAAGGAATATGTGTTATTATAATGATGCTCAGTGAATTCGGAGAAATATACGATATTATGATGATGCCGGTTTGAGTCTGGTGGAATATATGATATTATGATGATGTCCTATTTGAGTCTAGAAGAATGAGTGATATTATGATGATGCCTGATGAATCCTGAGGAATACGTGATATTATGATGATACCCGGTTCGAGTTTTGAGGAATGTGTGATATTATGATGATGCCCGATGAATCCAGAGGCATATATTGATATTGTGATGATGACAAGAGGTAAGAACATTATGATGCTGTGTAGGAAAAATTTACTTATATGCCTTGATATTTGTAAGGTTAGGCCATGTGGGGCCAACCGCCTATGTTCCTGAATTATGAGGTCTATCTTGGTATCCAAATCACTATATAAGAGGTGTAACCCTGTTGATGCTAAATTAGATACTAGAGGAAATTTATGCCTAATATTGAGTTAAGACTTAGCGTTATTTGTAAACTTGTATAAAAATTCAAGGGCTAACCTAATGTATATACTTGACTTGAATAAGAGGTTATATTATGAAATCTGGCCTAGTAAGATGACTTATTTGATAACTAGCTACTTTTAAAATTTATGATTATTATTTGGAATCTCAAAACCTAGTAAACTAGTTGGTGGACTTTACTTAATTAAAATGGAAACCAGTCCTTAAGATTGTGACATGCTTAGTGATGATGTATCTAGTATTGCATGATGGTTAGTTAAATTATCTCCTAACATGTGGAGTTGAGATGGCTTTGTTCATAACTCATGTCATGATGATGCAAGTTAAAGAATGGCCTTATGATAGTTGAATAACCTATACTATGGGTGGCTTATGGTTTTTCCCCAACTTGATGACTAGTGATTTTAAGACTTGTAATCTTTTGACTTTTGGAAAAATAGGGTTAATTAGTATGGACTTCGTGGTATTTATTAATTAATTACTGAATTAATTATTACATGCCTATGCTATGACAATGTTTCTTTCTTTATGTAGAATTATGGTATGGGTATTTGAAAGTGGATTTTGGTAATGAGCCATAGTGGGGTTGTGCTACCTGTGGGTTTTGGTAAATTGATGGAGTAGTTATGGTTTATTGTATTATTGGTTGTATTCTTTGGTGTACTCTCCGGTGGTATGTGCCGTTGTAATGAGTTCTTGTTTGATATTCCTTTGTGTACTCTCTGGTGGTATGGGATGCCGTGATGAGTTCTTTGTTATGCTCTTTTAGGTGTACTTCCGGATGGCATGGGAAATCGTGGAAAGTTCTTGTAATTATGTTCTATAGATGGTTGATGATGATTATGGCAAGTAGATGCTTCGCGATTGGGTATATGGCTTTACATTTTCGAAATGATACTCAGTTGTTCTGGATATTATGGGGTATATTTAGATAGTATGTCATGTTATTGCTTTAGTAGTGTAGATGTTGTTACGGTGGTATCAAAGCAGATTCAAGTTCAATCCTATCCCTTAACTTTAAGATCATTATCTTACTTTATATCATCTTTACATTATATTTGAGCTCAGTCGGCCGATAAAGCCTACTGAGTAGCCATGTTTTGGTACTCATACTGCACTTTTGTACCTTTTTAGTTTAGACGCAGGTTCTAGTTGCCGCCGTTGAGCTAGTTCGTGTGAGTTGACTATTTGGAGATAAGGTGAGCTATTATAGATTGAGTTTCCCTCTTTTCCCTCTATCCTTATTTGACTTTTTGCTTTTGAGACAAATGTATGAGATTATTTAAGATATTTTAGATTCTGAGATGGTAAATTCCTCTTGTCAAGTTTAAAAGCTCTTGTATTAATACTATCAGGTCGTGGGATTTGTGTTTGAATATCGGCTGTCCTTAGTTGTGAAATGTTGTTGTTATATATTATGTTCACATATAGGGTCAAAGTTTAACGTTCTTACCAAGGTAACCCATTGCAATAGCTCCGGGTTACGGTATTGGCTTACCTATCGATGGCATGTGGTAGTTTTCATCATGACTCGGAAATCGGGTCGTGATAAATTGGTATCGGAGCCTAGGATTCACCTATATTATTGATACAAGTGCAAGTGTCAAATAGAGTCCTGCGGTTCATTTCCTATCTTCAGGAGGCTATGTTACATTCTTTGGAGTCCTTCATTTTTTTCATTTCTATCGTGCTAAGAGTCTGAGTTGGTTTGTAGTATATTTTCAATAACTCAAAATTGGTCATGGGGTTGATTGGAAGCTTAATTATCATCTTATATCGCATTTATCTTCAAGATTAAGGTAAGAATTTCTTAAATTCATGCCTGAATTTATTCGTTTGGACCCAAAACCCCAATTTATCTTAGGGCTTGATTTTAGCCTAAAGTATGCTTAGTTTTCACCCATTCTTTAACGGTTATGATTCCTTGTTCATATGTGAACATTGGGTTGGCCCCGAAACTTATTTTTCATAAGTGGGACCCACTTAGGATTTTGGTGTCATTTTTAGACCCGGAGCACAGTAGTATAATATGGGTATCATTAAACTCATATTAATGATTAGATTATGGTTTTGATAGTGTGATGGCATTTTGAGGATTGTAAAGTGAAGATGAGCATGTGGTGCATGAATTGAGGATTTGTGGTTTGGCCTTGAAGTAGGCTTGTATCTACTTTTCTTCATAGATAATGTGTGATATACATTGCGTATGAATGTGGATTTTAGTCTTGATGATGAGTAGGATGACTGGACCTTGATTGTTGATGTTTATGAAATAGATGAGGGTTTTGGACCCATAAGATGGCATGTATATGACCCTTTTGTATCGTATTGCCTTCCCTCTTTAGTTTAGATTAGTTATAGCATGGATATACTATAATGCTATGTTTGGAATATGGTTTTTGCATTTGAAGAATGATTTGTATATTTATCCTTGTTGGGCTAGTGTGGTAATCTTGAATCCGTAAGTTGGGTAGAATTGACTTGAGTGCCCTTGTTTCTAGTCAACATTACTATCTTCGGCTTGAATATGGCTTACTTGACATCTAGAAGATGAACTAGATTCCTTAGCCTAGTTAGGGATATAGTATGCCTAACTATGAAAATTGTGGATTAGAAGTGGGATTATTTGACCCACTTAGGCCAAAGCTTGTGTTAAGTCCTGTGGACTTAGTTGTGGATATTATACACAGATAAGGCTAGTAAACCTTAGAATAAAGTTACTTCATAACTTGGTAACTTCTATTGATATTCCCGGATTGTCACTTTTGAGTTATAATAATGATACTCCTTATGGAAGTGACATTGGGTATTTAGAGATGATATTCCTACTAAATACCTTATGTGGCCTATAGAGATGCTATTTCCTCTTAGACTTGATGATTCTCCTATAGAGTTGTTATTTCTTCCTAGAATTTATGATTGGCCTATAGAGTTGCTATTTCCTTTAGTCATGATTGTTGGTCCTATAAAGATGATGTTTCTCTTGGATATGTAATTTGTCCTAGAGAAGTGATATTCCTCGTTGTCATGTTGTATGACCTATTGATATATGATATCCTATAGACAGTTACATGTCTATCTATATTATTCCTCTTAGATGTGAGATGCCTCTTGTGTGAGAGATGATGACGTGCTTATCAATATTATGCCTCCTATATGTGAGATGATTAGGGATATGTTACAGCTTATAAATACGATTATTGATTTGAGTTTCGGATATGTGTATGGGCCTAAGGCCATGATTATTATGTTGTGGTTATTTTAGATAAAATTAATGGGCCAAGGGCGATGTTATGATATTGATTGAATAGTCGAGAAGTATTTATCATTATGAATGATGTGATTACAGTTTATGAATATAAATATATATATATTTATTTACTCATCTCTCTGATATAGGACGGAGGAAGATGTAGTATGTTGCTTACGACTTTATTGATTGAATATTGGTGATAACATGCATAGAATTAGTATATTTATGATTAGTATATCAGCAACTATCAAGACTCGACCCGAGGCCTTGACCGTGATGGGAATCCCAAACCACGAAGGCCCGAGATACCCCTGTAACTCACCAACCCACTAGTAATATTATTCGCTCTGGGCCCAGGCCTGCACGACTTTAAAATGCGTTACTAGGGAGTAAGGCTTGCCTACTTATATGCCCAACATCCCTCTTGTGTTTTGCGGATGTGGGACTCCTTCCTAAGTTGAGGTGTTACATATATGGACTCAACGTCCTCGCTGAGGTTTGCCCCACTAAATGGGATTTGCCTACACTCAGGACTGAGCTTTGCCATACATTACTGGGATTTGCCTATACTTAGTTTGAACTATGGCCCATATCGACAGAGATGACATATATAACACCCCAACTTAAGAAGGAGTCCCATATCGGCAAAACATAGGAGGGATGCTGGGTATATAAGTAGGCAAGCCTTACTCCCTAGTGACGCATTTTAAAGCCGTGTAGGACTAGGCCTAGAGCGAATAATATTACTAGTGGGTTGGGGAGTTACAAAGGTATCTTGGGCCTTTGTGGTTCGAGATACTCATTGCGGCCAGGACCTCGGGTCGGGTCGTGTCAAACTTGGTATCAGAGCACAGAGTTCAAGTGTCCTAGGTTGTTTATGAAGCCGTGTCTAGTAGAGTCTTGCGGAACGATACAGAGACGTCTGTACTTTTCTTTGAGAGGCTACAGGGCATTTAGGAAATATTCCATTCTTTCAAGTCTCAGATCGTGCAGTAAAAGTATTATCTAAGAAATTTATGCATATCCTCATCTTGATCTATTCATGCTAACTCTGCCTTAGTTTTGAGGCAACAGAAACAGTGAAGCTTAAGTCCTTACAGACAGTGTTTCCTCAGCCAGTCCCCACAGACAGTTATGGGATTTCATATTGGGTCAAAAAGTATCCCATAATTGCCCTTATGTCCTAAATTTTGAAATATTTCATTCATGTACATGAAAATCATGCATTAAGCGAAAGTCAGATGTGCTTTCAGATCCCTTCTCAGAATTTATTTTATAGTATGTGATGATATTGGGTATGTTGGTATAATGAAACTTTTGAAGATTCTAAGTTAGTAAGTGTTTAAGTTATTACATGATGACTATTGAAGCTATAGAAAGTTAAGAGTTGTATCCAAAGATATAGTAATAGCAGTAGGTTTTATACTTTCAGGTGTAGTCTTTCAGGATAAGTTTATCATTCATGTGTATTATTATACCCTAGACTCTAGAGTAAAGTGATTGCAGTTTAATTTAGAGTTTAGTAAAGTGGTCACAGACTTAAGGTGATGGCTCAAAGCTTAAGGGGAGATAATAGAACAAGTAACCAAGTCAGGCTCTCAGACTCTAGTAGTAGTGCCAGTATGTGTAGAAAAGAAGTAAGAGAGGATGATTCCCAACCTATTCATATCTCAGTACAAAGTTTTTAAGCCATCACGATATCTACTCATGCCTAACATGTCAGCTCCATCATCACAGCTCATACTCATGAACTTTATAGAAAAACCATGTACGCTTTCAGTTTCTAGTAAGAGGAGTTCTAGTTCACTCAGCAGTATGAATTAAGTTCCATAAAATTATGAACTCCAAACTCAGGTCATGCAACTCATGACTCATGTAATCATGCTTTATAGTATGTTCAGTTCCAGTACCTATGCCATACTTTTAATGATTAACAAAATTCAGATTTATGTCATATATGTCCTCAGTTCAGACCTCTCTGATGAATTCATGTCATTGATACTTTATTCCTTAGGCCTCAGTTGAGTGTCAAAGTTATTCTTTCATGTTTTAGGTTCTCATGTTCTAACCTTTCGGTGACCTCTCCTTATGTCACGTTTAGTTGAAATTTTATGTGTTTTCTTAGGCTAGTGTATGAAAGTTTTAAGGATAGAGGTTTAGAGAAAATGAGAAAAATGTTTTTGTGGTGATTTGCCTATAAGTTTATGTGTGGTTATGAAAATAGTCTTGAATGTCATTTAGGTGTACAAGTGGAATGTATAGTTGAGTATAAGATTTTAGTATAATTCAGTTCGTATAGCCAGCAATCAAGTCTAGCAGTCAGACAGACAAGTTCTTATGGCTTTCCATCTAGTCATACTATTCAAAATTCTCATGAATATGGCTATTCCGATAAGTAATTCATTTACATCTATGTAATTTGTGAATTCAGCTCAGTTCATGCATCATGCATCAGTTTTAGATCCCAGATATTCAGTCATGATTTAGTCCATAAGTTTCCCGTGCATCATCTTATTCATTCCTTAGTATTTCAACTAAGTCAGTACCATTCGGGGTACGAAATATTCCAAGGGGAGACGTTCTGTAATACCCCGAGTATTCATGTCCTAAACCTTTCATTTCACTTCACGAAATAGGATCCAGCTTGCAGTAATGGTTACTTACCAATTGACTCTCTCATTTCTATCTCAGCCTTATAATCATTCTCATGTCATTACATGTATTCAAGAAATTAGTTCAATTCATAATATTCAGTTCATGTATCATGTTCCAAGTCATGTATGTTCATAATATGATCTCAGTTACCTTCGTACAGTACTCTCAGTCTAACCAGTCTTATTCGAGGATGAATGTTCCCAAGGGGGAGATAATGTAATACCCTGTATTTTTGAGCTAGTCTTTGAACCGTTGTTCCTACGCGAATAAGCTATAATCTAAATGATTCCTATGCAAATATGATTTTCATGATCTTTATCCTCATGTTTTATTTGCTTTGAGGTGAAAAATATTCATAAGAATCACTTAGAACAAAGTTGAGCTTAGAGCCTTTGATTCATCCAAAGTTTAGTATTTGATTCTACAAGGGTCTACTTTAAACGTGTATAACTTTTTATATATGTAGATCCTCCAAATTGTAGATAATTGAATTAGCTTTGCAACGATACCAATTTTTCCTAAATCCGATACCTGAGCGAAAAGTTATAACATTTTTCATGTGAGGTAGTAAGCCGACATGATAGCAACGCGACGTGATGCGACGCATCGGCCAACATGTTACGAAACTGTTTCACACATAAATTCAGTTTCTAAAGGGCCTAGGGGCACTTTGGTCACTTCTCGTCACCCAAATCCACTCATAACACTTAATTTTAGCCCCCAAAAGTATTATACACTCTATTATTCATCTTTTCTCTCAAAGAAAAACCCCAGCCCCATCAAGAACACCAAGAACTTCATCAATTTTTCTTTAAGAAAAGGAAGAACTCAAGTTACCTAATTCAAGAATGCTTTCAATATTGTGTTTCTCCTTCAAGATTAAAGCTTTAAGGTACGTGGGAGTTCATCCATGGGTCTTCTTTTACCCATGGAGCCCAAAACCCTTTTATTTCAATTAAAGAATGAATTTTTCGATCATTATGTTATTTTAAATGTTCAAGAAAGATTGAATTGCATGTTTTCATGGTGATTTTAATCAATTTCAGCCCATGTGTGATCCCATGCAATATTTTGAATTTTCATGCTATGAATTTGAGTTTCCCATGCTTTATTCAATTAAATTCCATAATAGATCCTAAATTCACGATGTTTAGCAGTATTCGTATGTTCTAAATTCATGCCTCCACATGTTTGATGAATTTCCCATTTCATGTTAAGTCAATTTCAAGATGAATCCCCAAGTTATGAATTTTGCCATGTAACTCTATTATTCCCCCATGTTTAAGATATTCTTACGTTCAAGCTATGAACTTTACATATTTTGATAAAACGCCCATGTCCTATTTCAAGAAAATTACATGTGAATTCCCTAATTCATGACTTTAGTTATGTAATCATGTTATGCTTCCATGTTTAAGATATTCCCATGTCCAAGTTCATGATCCCTATGTGTTCGGCGAATTGCTCTATGTTAAAGTATTAATCTCCACGTGCTTGATAGAATGCCCATGTGAATTGAATAGGGTAATCATGACATATTACCATGTGTTCTCATTCATGTACAAGTCCATAACCTCCAAGTGTTTGATAAAATATCTCAGTGAATGAATTGTGAACAATTGACTATGGCTATGCTTTCAAGAATTGCTAGTTTTTATCATTTATGCCATCGAGTCCTGGGGGTATTTATTACCCAAAATCTAGCTGTTTACGTAGTTGCAGTATATATCGAATAGTCCCAGTAAAAGAATAGCAGTACTCAGTCAGTTAACAGAACTCAATGAAATCAGTCCAGTTCGGTCAGTCAATAGAATTAATGTGGGTTTAGTCAAGCCCAGTACAGTCCAGTTTTAGTCCTAGTATAAGTTTAATTATTAATAATTACCTTAGAATTCGTATGCACTGTTATTTTCAGAATACCATGACCTAAGCTTATCAGTTATCAGTGCATACACCCAGTTAGTATTCTAGTATCATTCAATTAGGAGTAGGATTCAGCACCGAGCGAACCCAGGGATGGGGGCATTCCTTCTAGCAGAGGATTTGACCCTTAATAGCAATCCCTGAATTATAGAACTACGTAGCCAACATATGTTTGAGATGTCTTACTGCTAGTCTAAGGTTGCACATATCTCATTGAGTTTCCTGCTAGTATAGGGTTAATCCTTAGTCTTTTGATACACCAGTTTAGTGGATCCACACAGCCAGTATTAGTACCTGTGGCACGCTATTGATACCCTTCCAACTGGGGTAACAGGTTAGACCCCAATTAGCTTAGATTGGGGCATGTTGGTTAGATGATACCTCCCACAGTTTTAGTTTCAGTCACAGTGTAAAACTCAATTCAGTTTTATAGAATTAGGACTGTCAGAAATAGGCACCCAGTTATCAGTAATTCAGTTATCAGTAGTCTCAGATATTAGTTACTAAGTAATCAAAACTTAGTACTCAGCTTCAGTAAAGTCTCAGTTACAGTCTCAGTTATAGTCTCAGTTTAAAACTTAGTTCAGTTTTAGGTTTGCTTGACTATAGTGTATAATTATTAGTTATTCAGTTATCAGTATTTCAGTACTTTAGTTTACAAACTATTTTAGAATCATGTTTTATGTTTGGTCTTGCGTTCTTAGATAATACAATTTTCATGCATTCATGCTCAGTTATCTCATGTTTCCTTAGTCAGTCCTTACCTTATATGCATAATACTCTACAGTATCAGTCTAGTTATTCAGACTTATTACAGTTTAGTCTTACATGACCAGTATTCAGCTATCAGTCATTTAGTTAATCAGATAAGTTAGTATGATTATACATTAGTAATCAGTGTGACTGTATATTTAGATTTTTGATTTATGTTAGTCTCCATCACGTAGTTTCAGACCCAATATTCATATAGTATCCATTTTTACCATATCCCAGCTTCAGTTCTAGTTATGTTATTAAAGTAAAGCTTTATAGAAACTAAGGGTAGCGATTCACCATCTTATTAGAGTCTGTTTGTCACTCATGCTTTAAGATATTTCTAGCTTTCAGTTTATTCCAGCCTATTGGTGAGTCTACTTACACTTAGCATGCATGTTTTAAGATTACGTATGAAATTAATTTTACTTATTGCATTCACTCCTGCATACCCAGTATATTCCAAAAGTATTGATCCATATATACATCTATGTGGCAACATTGTTTCATAATGTAGGTACCAGTTATAGCCCGTACATCACAATCAGACAGTTACAGATTCCAGAGCTAACAGGTGATGAGTTCTCCTACTTTGGGAATTCCAGATAATTTTAGTTCATGTACAGTTTATTTATTTTCAAATGTATTGATTAGTGATAGTTGGAGGCATGTCCCAGATATCTATAGTCAGTATAGTAGAGGCTTCACAAATGTCAGTTAGAGTCAGTCATGTAATTTCATTTTATCCTTCAGATTTATCAAATTGTAAAGCTTTATCAGCATTGTATCCATTAAATATTTTTAGTATGATTATATTTCCACACGATAGAATATACTATTTATTATGTTATAATTCAGTTGCTTAACAGTATGCCAGTTCATGGGTTAGCTTGGGATCATTTGTGGTTCCAAGCACCATGTGATGACTAGGGGATAGTCTCGGGTCATTACATCAACTTAAGTGATTCTAGATGAAATATGATCTTATGATTGTTCTGATTAATTGAGGGTTAAACTATGTGGTAGTTAGTTATCTTTTATGAGACTATAGCACTTAGTTACTAGGAATCAAATGTATTAGTTAATAAGTCTTGCTTAATTGAAATATGATAGCTATCTATGGTTGATGCGTGGCTAATAATGGTGTCGAGTTTAGCATAGTTGAAGATTAGTGATATTGATGACTAATTTTATAATGTCGATTAGTTGTCAAATGAGGGCTTATGTATTAATGAGGCTAGATAATAACTGATGTTAGTAATAAAGAGGTTTTTAGTTAATAAAATAGAATATTTGCTAAATGGTTGATTAATGAATAATTAAATAAGGATTAGTTGGTTAATGATGGTTAGTTAATGAATGATGTCAGTTAATAAAAAATGGTTAGGTGATAAGTAGTAATATCGTATCTAGTACTTATTAACGGATATAGGATGAGTAGTTGATAATAACAAATGATGGATAAATTATTGTTTTAGTCTAATGATGAACATTGGCTAGATGTTAGATATTGACTATTAAATAAATAGTGGCTAGTTGTTATCCCGTGAATAAGGATTATGTGAAAGATAAGGTTTGGGCTAATAACTAGAGGTTATGTGATGACTATCAAACAAGTGATTCTATTATAATAAGTGTTGGTTAACTAATAACGAGTAGTTGGGAAGTATTGACTAGATAGATACTCTCTGGTGATCTGATTATGTTCTTGAGTATATTAGTATATGTTATTCTGTAATAACTATTGTGATATTGATACTCGATAAGGCTGGAGGATACGATTGTGATATTGATACCTAATAAGGTCAGAGGATACTAATGTGATATTGATACCCGACGAGGCTAGAGGATGCTATTGTATTGATATTGATACCCGACAGGATCGGAGGATATTATGATAATACATTGATACCCGGCAAGGCCGGAGGTTCATTACAATGATGATGCTCATGATGACGATGGTTATGATGAGTTGTGATATTGATTGTGTACCTTACATTTCTTCCTACATGTGCATCGCCTATCACCAGTATACACCAATGTCTATCAGCTGGTATAGGATAGTTGCATAAACATGGGTGGAGAATATGCCCTGTGTTTTTCTGTGTTGATTGAACCTTTCGAGTCTGGGGTGGTGGGGGTACGCAAAGGCTCGGCTAGGTATTTGGTTATCTGGAGTAGCTGGTTATTCACGTTGTTATTGATATTGTTGTTATCATTATAATGGCTAGCTTATGACAGATTGGTCATTGATCTGGTATTGGGATTTAAGGTACGTTTTTAGCCTCTCTTATCTTATGATTGCATTCTTATGTATAATTTTTTCATGTCTATCCATATGGATTAGAAACCCTGAGTATGATAGTATTTAAATCTTGATAAGTGTTATAATGAGGTCTTAAATGAGAATATGATGATATAGGTTATGATTTGAGATGACCTCAATTTTATATGCGTATATATATTTATATATATATATATCTAGCTATATGAAGTTATGGTACTACTGTAAATCCCTTCCTTCGTTGTGCATTTTGTATTGTTGTTACTTCGCCTTGTATATTACTATGTATCTTTCTCTCGCTCCTTATTTGTATATATCCTTGGGATATATGGTACAACATTGACGTATATTGAATGTAGCTGGAATAAGATAGTTCACCCTGATACTTCATTAGGCTTATTATGTTAAGACTCATGGATGTGAATAAGATAGTTTTCCCTTATTATTCACATTGACTTATTACATGATTTCTTAACTTTTAGGTGTAGTTTTCATTCTGTTTGTATGCTGTGTATATCGGCTTTGGCCCTTTTGAGATTCTCTATATAGTTTGCGAGGTGGCCTATGAGTTAACTTTACCTCTATACTTGGTTGTTGTTCATCCAATTTTTTATGTCTCTGTAAGACTCCGTATAATCCTAAGCTTAATTTATTCCTTTAAAGCTTGTTAAGGGGACCCAGACTTAGAAAATTTTAGCTAGGTATTCATACTTAGAGTTATTTTAGCCTTTATAGTTGGGGATATTATTTTGCGACCCTTACGACCATTAAATATTGATCTTTAAGTTGCTTCATGATTAGGAATGTCAGTAGGTGTTCTCGGACGAGTTTCAGATTTTTCAAACATCATTTGAAGCATGTTTGGGAGTCCAAACTAGTGTATCGACGCGATCTCAATGCACAGCATCGCCTATCGCGTCGATGAATATTTTCCCTATCTCTAGTGCAATTTCCAGTGAACCGATGCGGAATTGACCCGACGTGTTGTCCATCGCATCAATCCCATCGATGCGACGCACGCGTCGCTAGGCTTGTTTTTAGTCATTAAAAAGTTGCTTCCTCAGGGGTATTTGGGTCATTTTCCCATGTTTATCAGCCCCCAAAATATAAGATTTAGCCACTTTAGTGGCAAAATCCATTCACTATTCTCAAAATTACTCAAGAACAAAACCCTAGGGCTTCTAATTCAAGAACTCACCATCAACCTTCATTAATTCAAGTACTCAGGTATGTGAAGTGTTCATCCAAGGGTTCCTTTCACCCTTGAAATCCAAGAAACTTCCTTTTTTATAATTCAAGTAGATTGATTTCATAATTTTCATGATTGGTTTTAAGTGTATTCTTTATTACAATGTTAATTAGGTTTCTAATCTATGGTTTATTACAAGTTTCATGGGGAATTGATTATCATGTGTGTAGTATCATGTGAATTTATGTTGAAGCCATTGAATTTGTGAATTGATGTTATGATGCCTATATGTTATTTAGTATCATATGCATATTGGTGCTCCCCAAGTGTTTGTTAAAGTGCTCATGTGAACTAAATGGGGAAAAATCATGACATGCTAGTATATGTGTAAACTTATGTTTTACAAGTGTTTGATAAAATGTCTCTATGGATGAGTTATGAACAAGTGCACAATGTTATGCTTTACAAGTTTACTTTATGCTTTACTTTTCATGCTATCGAGTCCTAGGGGTATTCAATACCTAAAAATTTAGATGGTTACCTAGAGCTACAGTAGTTACAACACAGTCTCAGTAGTACCTAGTAATCAGACACAGTCTCAGTTTAGTATTCAGTTCAGAACTCAGTGAACTCAGTCAGTTAACCAGATTCAGTAGTACTCCATCAGTTAGAGAAACCCAGTGAACTCAGTTCAGTTCAGTTAGACAATACGATCAGTAACAGTTCAATCAAGCCTAGTATGGACTAGGATTCAACACTGAGCAAACCCAGGGATGGGGGCATTTTTGCCAGCATAGGGTTTGACCCTTAGTAGTAATCCCTATTTTATAGAACTACGTATCCAGCGTAGGTTGAGATATCTTCCTGCCAGAATAAGGTTGATACATCTCATATGAGTTTTCCTGCCAGCGAGGGTTGATGAAAAAGCTTCTTGTCAGATAGGGTTAACTCACAACTTGTGTTTACCCGTGGCACGGTACTGAAACCCTTCCAACTGGGGTTACAGGTTGGACCCCAATCCATTAAGAGAGAGGCATATCGGTTAGATGATTACCTCTCACAATTTCAGTTTTAATTTTAGTATCAGTATAGAACTTAATTTAGTTCTACAGAATCAAGACTGTCAGATACAGTATCCAGCTCAGTATAGAACTCAGTTTAGTTTTACAAAATCAGGATTATCAAAAATAGTCACCCAGTTATCAATCAGGACTGTCAGAAATAGTCACTCAGTGATCAATATTATAGTATAAGTAAACTCAGATATCAGTTAATTAGTATTTAGAACTCAGTAACCAGTGTTAACATAATCTCAGTTATAGTTTATGTATTCATGCATATTTTCTATTTAGTTATGTTCATGTTACTTAGTCAATTATTGTTCATGCACATGAACCCATGCATATCAGCCTACCTTACTTAGCATACTAGTACATTCAAAGTACTGATGCATACCTTTCTTTTGTGCTATGATGTCTTATATCATAGGTTTAGTCAGACGAGCTCCTGACCGTATTTAGCAGCCCAACCTATTTGTAACAGACTTAGTGGTGAGTTCTCATAGTTTGAGAAAAGAGTATTATTTCAGTATTTCTGTGTAGTTTTCAGTAGTCAAAGTTAGTTTGGGGCTTGTCCCATCAACTCCATAATTCAGATAGTTAGAGGCTTTCAAACTAGAGTATTCTAGACATGTGTTTCAGTATTTAGTTATCAGTATTCAGTATTGATTTTCAGTTATGAACCTTACGGAGTTTATAGCCTCACTTCCATATTTATTTTAGATAGGTTGCTATTACAATATTATTATATAGTACTCATAGCAGGTACCAGTCATGGGTTAGCTGGTGGTCCTTTAGGGTCGCTAGCACTGTGTAGTATCTGGGGTATAGAATAGGGGCATTAAAGTCTCTATGCTATAAAGGTATATTCCTGACCCATCTCATGTGCTAAGGTGGCACTCAGTCTAGTTAGATGAGTAGTTGTCCTTTGTAGAGAAGCCCATGCATATTTTGGCTAGCGATGTGAAATGATTACGTACTAGAGATATTTCTATAGTTAAGGTTCAATGGAGGGACCACCCAGTGGAGAAGGCTACTTAGGATTTAGAGAGCGAGATGAGAGCCTAGTATCCTCACATGTTTAAGACCAGGTATTTACTCATCTTTAACTTTTGGGGATGAAAGTTCCTTAGTAGTGGAGGTAGTAATGACCTTGCATGTCATTTTCCATATTCCCACTTATTTTCACCATTAGAGCTTTTCTATAGCTGCCCAAAGTCATTTATGACTTGTTGGAACTGATAGTTTGGTTACCGGGTAGTTCATTGGTTTTTAGAACCAATTTCCTATTTAGAAGTCTTTGTTGATTCCAACTAGTAGTTGAGCAAAAATTTCAATAAAATAATTTTGGATACAAATTTAGATTATGCCAGAAGCTATGTAATATCAATTTTAGGATAGGTAGACTCGGTTAAGATCCTACAACACTCGAGCTCATTTCGACCTATTAGTTGAAAAGTCAAAAATTGAAATATATAGGTGTGGGACCCATAAGTGGCCTAAATTACCTTGGATGGAAAATACGAATTCACCAAATGCATCTAGAATATCAAATTTAGTGGGGTTACATAGTTCGTTTGCAAAAAATGGTGTCCGAATGAGTTCGGGAGGTCAAAAATAAGTTTTGACCTTGCAGGCCCATCTAAACCCATATAAAAGGGTCTTTTTGGCCCATTTTTGAGACATTCTTCAGCATCTAGAAAATCCTAGTAGCCATAAATATTTGTTGACAAAAAAATGAGTCTTGTGGGTTGATTAAAAGCTTAGCAACTTGTGTGATCTAATTTTTTTCTACAAATCTAAGGTAACAATTCCTCTAATTTGATATTAATTTCATGGTTTCTTGACTCCAATTTTATCCCCAAAATTGAGTGATTGACTCAAATTACTTAAGGGTTTTAACTACCTAAAGATAATTAGGCTATGTGTTGGCCTTGGAAACTCCTTTCCACAGGTTAAATCCAATTGGATTTTTGGTGTCTATTTGAATCCAATGGCACAATGGTGCTATAATAGGTATTGTCATTCTTGTTGTCGTTATTAGATTGTATTGTTGATAGCATTGCTTGTGGAAGAAGAATCTTCTTAAAAAATAAAGGAAAAACTCGTTAGTTCGTGAGTTGCTTGAATTCAAGGTAAGTTAGACTTACCCGTAGTATAGATTGAGGTTGTTTGTAATGAAATCAATGATATCTTGCAGGATTGAGTGGGAAATTTAGACGATACTTAATTAAAACGTGAACTTAGGATTTATAATTGCTATAGGCCATGGATTTGTAAGGTATGATATTTGACCCTTAGTCTAGGACCTTGGTTAGCTTAATTGTGGTCTCATGACTAGTGTGAGAACACAATAGTTGTTCTACGTAGACATAAATAGCATACTTCTCTATCCTTAGGAGTGTATTGACCTATATAATTCCTAGATAGGAGATGACCTTGGTGTTGGGTTGACTTAGGAAGGATTCTTGAAGAGAATTTCCCTATAGACCTAGAAAGAATTGGTGAGCCCTTATGGTGAGGTATGGATGACTTAGCCTAATCCTAGGTAGAAGCTAGACATGTGTTAGTAAGCTTGGCATTCTTGGGATTTAGAAGTGGGACTTGACCTACCTTAGGCTTGAACTAAGTAAATGCTTAGCGACCTAGATACGTGGTGATTGTCCAAGATATATACATATGTGTAGGAGTTGTGATGGTCGCACCTGGTTATCGGATTATCTTGTGATAATGACTTGAATACCCTTGTTAAGTGATTACTTTTCATGTTTGGTAAATACTCATGCTCTTATTGATGCTCATATTACGTGTGAAGCTTATTAGTAAGGTAAAATGGCAAGTGTTACCCCACATCCCTACTTCTTTATATATTGTGAGCTTTTATGTATGCTTATTGGTTTAGCTATGCATGTGGATGCATATTGTGTCTTCGGAGAAATATGTGATATTATGATGATGCCTATTTCAAGTTTGAAGGAATATATGACATTATGATGATGCCCGGTGAATTCTGAGAAATATGTGATATTATGATGATGCCCAATTCTAGTCTGGTGGAATATGTGATATTATGATGATGCCCGATGAATCTCGAGGAATACGTGGTATTATGATGATGCCTGGTTCGAGTTTGGAGGAATGTGTGATATTATGATGATGCCCGATGAATCCGGTGGAATATGTTGATATTGCTATAATGCCTGATGAATATGGAAGAGGTAAAAACATTATGATGCCGTGTGGGGCAACTTTACTTATATGCGTTGATATTTGTAAGGTTAGGCCGTGTGGGCCCAACCGCCTATGTGCTTGAAATATGAGGTCTCTCTTGGTAAATTGTTATTCGTTTCTTGTTCCAAATCACTATATAAGAGGTGTGACCCTTGTTGATGCAAAATTAGCTACTAGAGGAAATTTATGCCTAATATTGAGTTAAGAATTAGCGTTATGTGTAAACCTGCATTAAAATTCAAGGGCTAACCTAATATATATACTTGACTTGAATAAGAGGTTATATTTTGAAATGTTGCCTAGCTTATGTGATAGCTAGCTACTTCTAAAATATATGATTATTATTTGGAGCCTAGAAATCTAGTAAACTAGTTGGTGGACTTTACTTGATTAAAATATAAAAACTAGTCCTTAAGGTTGTGACATGCTTAGTTATGATGGATCTAGTATTATGTGATGGTTAATTAAATTATCTCCTAACATGTGAAGTTGAGATGGCTTAGTTGATAACTCATGTCATGATGATGCTAGTTAAAGAATGGCCTTATGATAGTTGAATAACCAACACGATGGGTGGCTTGTAGTTTTTCCCCAACCTGACGACTAGTGATTTTAAGACTTGTAATCTTTTGACTTTTGGAAAAATAATGTTAATTACTATGGGCTTCGCTGTATTAATCAATGAATTATAGAATTAATGATTACATGCCCATGCTATGACAATGTTGCTCTCTTTATGTTGAATTATGGTAGGGGTATTTGGAATTTGATTTCGGTAATGAGCCATGGAGGGGCTGTGCTACCCACGGTTTTTGGTAAATTGATGGAGTAGTTGTTCATTATTGTATTATTGGTTGTATTCTTTGGTGCACTCTCCGGTTGTATAGGACTTCGTGATGATTTCTTGTTTGATATTATTTTGTGTGCTCTCTGATGGTATGAGATGCCGTGATAAGTTCTTTGTTGTGCTCACTTTCTTGTACTTCCCAGTGGTATGGAACGTCGAGGTAAGTTCTTGAGTTTATGTTCTAAAGAGGGTTGATGATGAGTATGACAAATAGATGCTGTGCGATTATGTATATAGCTTTATGTTTTCAAAATAATACTCAGTTGTTCTAGAGATTATGGGGTATATTGAGATAGTACGTCATGATATTGCTTTAGTAGTATAGATGTTGTTATATTGTATCAAAGTAGATTCAGGTTTGATCCTAGCCCTTGACTTGTAGATCATTGTCTTACTTTTATCGTCTTTACATTATATTTGAGCTCAGTCAACTGATGATGTCTATTGAGTACCTGTGTTTTGGTACTCATACTACACTTTTGTACCTTTTTGGGGTAGAGCCAGGTTCTAGTTGCCACCATTGTGCTAGTTCATATGAGTTGACTATTCGGAAATAGGGTGAGCTCTTGGAGATCGAGTTGCCCTCTTTCCCCTCTATGCTTATTTATTTTTTTCTTTCGAAACAAATGGATGATATTATTTAAGACATTTAGATTCTGAGATGGAAAATTTCTCTTTTCAAGTTTAGAAGCTCTTGTATTAATACTATCAGGTCGTGGGATTTATGTTTGAATATCGGTTGTCCATAGTTGTAAAATGTTGTTGTTATATATTGTGTTCACATATAGTGTCATAGTTGGATGTTCTTACCAAGATAACCCATTGCAATAGCTTCGGGTTATGGTATTGGCTTACCTACTGGTGTGATGTGGTAGGTGCCATCATGACTCAAAAATTAGGTTGTGACAAATTGGTATCAGAGCCTTGGATTCACCGATATTAGTGATACAAGAGCAAGTTTATAATAGAGTCCTGCGGATCGGAACATTGACGTTCGTTTCCTATATTCGGGAGGCTATGTGACATTCTTAGTAGTCCTTTATTTTTTTCATTTATATCGTGCTAAGAGTCTGAGTTGGTTTGTTGTATATTTTCAATAACTCAAAATTGGTCATGGGGGTTGATTGGGAGCTTAATAATCATCTTGTATCGCGATTATCTTCAATATTAGGGTAAAAATTTCTTGAATTCATGCGTGAATTTATTCGTTTGGACCCAAAACCCCAATTTAGCTTAGGGCTTGATTTTATCCCAAAGTATGCTTAGTTTTCACCCATTATTTGAGGGTTATGATTCTTTGTTCACATGTGAGCATTGGGTTGGTCTCACAAACTTGTTTTCCATATGTGGGATCCACTTAGGGTTTTGGTGTCATTTTTGGACTTGGAGTACAATAGTACAATATGGGTATCACTTGACTCATATTAATGAGTAGTTTATGGTTTTGATAGTGTGATAGCACTTTGAGAATTTTTAAGTGAAGACGAGAATGTGGTGCATGAAGTGAGGTTTAGCGGTATGGCCTTGAGGTAGGCTTCTGTCTACTTTTCTTCATAGATGATGTGTGATATACGTTACGTGTAAATATGGATGTTAGTCTTTATTTTGAGTAGTATAACTTCACCTTGATTGTTGATGTTTATGAAATAAATGAAGCTTTTGGACCCGTAAGATGGCATGTGTATGAACCTTTTATATCCTATTGCCTTCCCTCTTTAGTTTAGATTAGTTATAGCATGGGTATGATATAATGCTATGTTTGGAATATGGTTTTAGCATTTGAAGCATGATTTGTATATTTAGCCTTGTTGGGCTAGTGTGGTAGTCTTGAATCCATAAATTAGGTAGAGTTGACTTGAGTGCCCTTGTTTCTAGTCAAAGTTGCTATCTTAGGCTTAAATATGGCTTACTTGACATCTAGAAGATGAACTAGATAACTTAGCCTAGTTTGGGGTATAGTATGCATAATTATGGAAATTATGAATTAGAAGTGGGATCGTTCGGTCCACTTAGGCCTAAGCTTGTGTTAAGTCCTATGGACTTAGTTGTGGATATTAGATACAGATAAGGCTAGTAAACCTTAGAATAAGGTTACTTTGTAACTTGGTAACTTCTATTGATATTTCCAGATTGTGGCTTTTGAGTTATAGTTATGATACTCTTTGTGGAAGTGATATTGGGTATTTAGAGATGATATTCCTCCTAGATACGTTATGTAGCCTATAGAGATGCTATTTTCTCTTATACTTAATGATTGTCCTATAGAGTTGTTATTTCTTCTTAGACTTGATGATTGGCCTATAGAGTTGCTATTTTCTTTAGTCATGATTGTTGGTCCTATAGAGACGATGTTCCTCTTGGATATGTAATTTGTCCTAGAGAAGTGATATTCCTTGTTGTCATGTTGTATGACCTATTGATATATGATATCCTATAGACAATTACATATCTATCTATATTATTCCTCTTAGATGTGAGATGCCTCTTGTGTGAAAGATGATGATGGTTTTATCAATATTATGCCTCCTATATGTGAGATGATAAGGGATATAATACGGCTTATAAATATGATTATTGATAGGAGTTTCAAATATGTGTATGGGCCTAAGGTCATGATTATGATATTGTGATTATTTCAGATAAGTTAATGGGCCAAGGGACATTTTATGATATTGATTAAATAGTTGAGAAGTGTTTATCATTATGAATGATGTGATTACAGTTTATGAATATAAATATGTATATTTTTGTATACTCATCTCTCTGATATGGGACAGAGAGAGATGCGATAAATTGCTTACGACTGTATTGATTGAATATTGGTGATGACATGCATAGAATTGGTATATTCATAATTATTTTATCAGCAACTTATGTGATTCTAGATGAAATATGATCTTGTGATTGTTCTGATTAATTGAGAGTTAGACTATATGGTAGTTAGTTTTCTTTTAGGAGACTATAACTCTTGGTGGCTAGGAATCAAATGTATTAGTTAATGAGTCTTGCTTAGTTGAAATATGGTAGCTATCGATGGTTGATGAGTGGCTATTGATGATGTTGGGTTTAGTATAGGTTAAGATTAGTGATATTGATCACTAAGTTTATAATGTCGATTAGTTGTCAAATGAGGGGTTATGTATTAATGAGGTTAGATAATAACTGATGTCGGTAATAAAAAGGTGTTTAGTTAATAACGTAGATATTTGCTAAATGGTTGATTATTGAATAGTTAAACAAGCATTAGTTGGTTAACGATGGTTAGTGAATGAATGATGTCAGTTAATAAAAGATGGTTGGGTGACAAGTAGTAATGTGTTGTCTAGTAATGATTAACGGATATAGGATGAGTAGTTGATAATAATGAATGGGTGATAAATGACTATTTTGGTCTAATGATGAACCTTGGCTAGATGTTAGATGTTGACTATAATTATCCCGTGAATAAGGATTATGTGAAGCATAAATTCTGGTATAATAACTAGAGGTTATGTGATGACTATCGAACTAGTGATTCTATTATAATATGTGTTGGTTAACAAATAACGAGTAGTTGGGAAGTATTGACTAGATAGATACTTTCTGGTGATATGATTATGTTCTTGAGTATATTAGTATATGTTATTCTATAATAAATATTGTGATATTGATATTTAGCAAGGCCGGAGAATACTATTATGATATTGATACCCGGTAAGGCCGGAGGATACTAATGTGATATTGATACCTGGCAAGGCTGGAGGATGCTATTGTGATGATATTGATACCCGGCAAGATCGAAAAATATTATGATGATACGTTGATACCCGGAAAGGCCGACGGTTGATTACAATGATGATGGTCATGATGATGATGGTTATGATAAGTTATGATATTAATTGTGTACCTTGCATTAATTCATGCATGCATATCGCCTATCACCAGTATGCACCTATGTCTATCAGCTGGTATGGGACAGTTGCATAAACAAGGGTAAAGAATATGCCTTGTGTTGTTCTGTGTTGATTGAACCTTCCGAGTCTGGGGCTGTGGGGGTACGCAAAGGCTCGGCTAGGTATTTGGTTGTCCGAAGTAGTCGTTTATTCACATCATTATTGATATTGTTGTTATCATTATTATGACTAGCTTATGACAGATTGGTCATTGATTCGGTATCGGGATTTAAGCTATGTTTTTGGCCTCCCCTATCTTATGATTGCATTATTATGCATGATTTTTTCATGTCTATCCATATGGATTAGAAACCCTGAGTATGATAGTATTTAAATCTTGATAAGTGTTGTAATGAGGTCTTAAATGAGAATATGATGATACATGTTATGCTTTTAGATGACCTAAGGTTTATAGGCATATATATATATATATATATATATATATATATATATATATATATAGCTATATGAAGATATAGTATTACTGTATATCCCTTCCTTCGTTGTTCAGTTTGTATAGTCGTTACTTCGCCTTGTATATTACTATATATCTTTCTTTTGCTCCTTATTCGTATATATACCTGGGATATATGGTGTATCATTGATGTATATTGAATGTAGCTGGAATAAGATAGTTCACCCTGATACTTCTTTTGTCTTATTATGTTAGACTCTTGGATATGAATAGGATGGTGTTCCATTATTATTCACATTGACTTATTACATGATTTCTAGACTTTTGAGTGTAGTTTTCATTTTGTTTGTAAGCTGTGTATATCTGCTTTGGCCCTTTTAAGATTCTCCGTATAGTTGGCGAGGTGGTCTATGAGTTAACTTTACCTCCATTCTTTGCCACTGTTCATCTAGTTTTCCATGTATCTATGCTGTAAAGGTATATTCCTGACCTGCCCATGTGGTAAGGTGGGACTCAGTCAAGTTAGATGAGCAGTTGGCCTTTGTAGAGAGCCCATGCTTATTTTGGCTAGTAATGTGAGGCGATTGCATACTAGAGAGATTTATACAGTTAAGGTTCAGTGGAGGAGGCTACTTAGGAGTTAGAGAGCAAGATGTGAGCCCAGTATCCTCACATGTTCGAAACTTCAGGTATTTCCTCATCTTTAACTTTAATGGACGAAAGTTCCTTAGTAGTGCAGGTTGTAATGACCCTGCTTGTCATTTTCCATAGTCCCGCTTATTTTCACCATTAGAGCTTCTTTATAGCTTCCCCAAGTCATTTATGACTTGTTCGAACTGATAGTTCGGTTACTGGGTAGTTCATTAGTTTCTAGAACCAATTTCCCATTTAGAAGTCTTCGTCGAGCAAAAACTTCAGTAAAATAATTTTGGATGTAAATTTCGACTATGCCAGCACCTATGTAATATCAATTTAGGATAGTAGACTCTTTGTTCGGATCCCACAACACCCGAGCTCATTTCAACCCATTAGTCAAAAAGTAAAAAATTAAAATATATGGATGTGGGAACCACAAGTGGACTAAATGACCTTGGATGGAAAATCTGACTTCATCAATGCATCTGTAATGTTGAATTTAGTGGGGTTAAATAGTTCGTTTGCAAAAGACGGAGTCCGGATGAGTCCGGGAGGTCAAAAACAAGTTTTGACCTTGTAGGCCCATCTAAACTCGTATAAAAGGGTCATTTTGGACCATTTTTGAGACATTCTTCAGCATCTTGAAAATCCTAGAAGCCATAAATATTTTTGATAAAAAAATGAGTTTTTTGGGTTTATTAGAAGCTTAGCAACTTGTGTAATCCATTTTTTCTACAAATCAAAGGTAAGAATTCCTCTAATTTGATATTGATTTCATGGTTTCTTGACTCAAAAACACTAAATCATTGTGGTTCAATTGTATCCCCAAAATTGAGTGATTGACTCAAATTACTTGAGGGTTTTAACTCCTTAAAGATAATTAGGCTATGGGTTGGTCTTGGAAACTTCTTTCTAAGGGTGAAACCCAATTGAGGTTTTGGTATCCATTTGAAACCGATGGCACAATGGTGCTATAATGGGTATTGTTATTCTTGTTGTAACGCTTAGATTGTATTATTGATAGCATTGCTTGTGGAAGAGGAAACTTCTCAAAAAGGAAAGAAAAAACTCGTTGGTTCATGAGTTGCTTGGATTCCAGGTAGGTTAGGTTTACCCATAGTATAGATTGATCTTGTTTGTAATGTAATCATTGATATCTTGCGAGATTGGGCAGGGAATTTAGATGATAGTCTATTAAATGGTGAACTTGGGATTTATTAATTGCCATAGGCCATGGATTTGTAAGGTATGATATTTGACCCTTAGTCTAGGACCTTGGTTAGCTTAATTGTGGTCTCATGACTAGTGTGAGAACACTATAGTTGTTCTAAGTTGACATGAATAGTATACTTCTCTATCCTTAGGAGTGTATTGACCTATATAATTCCTAGATAGGAGATGACCTTGGTGTTGGGTTGACTTAGGAAGAATTCTTGAAGATACTTTTCCTATAGACCTAGAAAGGATTGGTGAGCCCTTATGGTTTAGTATGGATGATTTAGCCTAATCCGGGTACAACCTAGACATATGTTAGTAAGCTTGGCATTCTCGGGATTTAGAAGTGGGACTTGACCCACCTTAAGCTTGAACTAAGTAAATGCTTAGTGACCTAGATACGTGTTGATTGTCCTAGCTATATATATGTGTGTGTAGGATTTATGATGGTTGCACTCGATTATCGGATTATCTTGTGATCATGAATTGAATACCCTTGTTAAGTGATTACTGTGCATGTTTGGTAAATACTCATGCTCTTGTTGATGCTCATATTACGTGTGAAGCTTATTTGTAAGGTAAAATGACAAGTGTTATCCCACATCCCTACTTATTTATATATTGTGAACTTTTGTATATGCTTATTGGTTTGGCTATGCATGTGATATTTTGATGATGCTCAGTTCGAGTCCGGAGGAATATGTGATATTATGATGATGCCCGATGAATTCAGGGAAATATGTGATATTATGATGATGTCCGATTCTAGTTCAGAGGAATATGTGAATTTATGATGATGCATGGTAAATCAGGAGAAATATGTGATATTATGATGATACCCGGTTTGAGTCCAAAAGAATATGTGATATTATGATGATGCCCGGTGAATTCGGAGAAATATGTATTATTATGATGATGTCTGGTTTGAATTCGGAGGAATAGGTGATATGATGATGATGCCCGATTTAAGTACGGAGGAATGTGTGATATTATGATGATGCCCGATGAATCTAGAGGAATACGTGAGATTATGATAATACCTGGTTCGAGTCCAGAGAAATGTGTGATATTATGATGATGCTCGATGAATCTGAAGGAATATGTTGATATTGTGATGATGCTCGGTGAACCCGAAAGAGGTAAGAATATTATGATGCCGTGTTTTACTTATATGCATTGATATTTGTAAGGTTTGGCCGTGTGGAGCCAACCGCCTATATGCTTGAATTATTAGGTCTCTATTGGTAAATTGTTATTCGTTTCTTATTCCAAATCACTATATAAGAGGTGTGACCCTTGTTGATGCTAAAATAGCTACTAGAGGAAATTTATGCCTAATATTGATTTAAGACTTAGCATTATGTGTAAACTTGTACAAAAATTCAAAGGCTAACCTAATATATATATATATACTTGACTTGAATAAGAGGTTATATTATGAAATCTTGCCTAGTAAGATGGCTTATGTGATAACTAGCTACTTATAAAATATATGATTATTATTTGGAACCTAGAAACCTAGTAAACAAGTTGGTGGACTTTACTTGATTAAAATATGGAAAATAGTCCTTAAGGTTGTGACATGCTTAGTGATTATGGATCTAGTATTGCGTGATGGTTAGTTAAATTATCTACTAACATGTGAACTTGAGATGTCTTAGTTGATAACTCATGTCATGATGATGCTAGTTAAAGAATGACCTTATGATAGTTGAATAACCTATACTATGGGTGGCTTGTAGTTTTTCCCCAACTTGATGACTAGTGATTTTAAGACTTGTAATCTTTTGACTTTTGGAAAAATAAGGTTAATTAGTATGGACTTCATGGTATTTATCAATGAATTATAGATAGAATTAATGATTACAGGCCTATGCTATGACAATGTTGCTTTCTTTATGTTGAATTGCGGTATGGGTATTTGGAAGTGGATTTCGATAATGAGCCACGACAGGGTTGTGCTACCCATGGTTTTCGGTAAATTGATGGAGTAATTGTGCTTTATTGTATTATTGGATGTATTCTTTGGTGTACTCTCCGGTGGTATGGGACTCCACGATGAGTTCTTGTTTGATATTCTTTTATGTGCTCTCCGGTGGTATGAGATATCGTGTGAGTTCTTTGTTGTGCTCTCTTTTGTGTACTTCCCCACGGTATGGGACGTCGTGGTAAGTTCTTGTGTTTATGTTCTAAAGATGGTTGATGATGATTATGGCAAGTAGATGCTTTGCGATTGTGTATATGGCTTTACATTTTCGAAATGATACTCAGTTGTTCTGGAGATTATGGGGTATATTGAGATAGTATGTCATGTTATTGCTTTAGTAGTATAGATGTTGTTACGGTGGTATCGAAGCAGATTCTGGTTCGATCCTATCCCTTGATCCTATCCCTTGACTTTAAGACCATTGTCTTACTTTATATCGTCTTTACATTATATTTGAGATCTGTTAGCTGATGATGCCTAATGAGTACTATGTTTTGGTACTTATACTACACTTCTGTACCTTTTTGGTGCAGACCCAGGTTCTAGTTGCCGGCATTAAGCTAGTTCATGCGAGTTGACTATTCAGAGATAGGGTGAGCTCTTGGAGATCGAGTTGCCCTCTTTCCCCTCTATCCTTATTTGTCTTTTTCTTTCGAGACAAATGTATGAGATTATTTAAGATATTTTAGACTTTGAGATGGTAAATTCCTCTTGTCAAGTTTAGAAGCTCTTGTATTTATACTATCAGGTCATGGGATTTGTGTTTGAATATCGGCTGTCCTTAGTTGTGAAATGATGTTTTTATATATTGTGTTCACATATAGGGTCCAAGTTGGACGTTCTTACCAAGGTAACCCATTGCAATAGCTCCGGATTACGGTATTGGCTTACCTAATGGTGGGATGTGGTAGGTGCCATTATGACTCAGAATTTGGGTCGTGACAAGAAGATAAGGAAGAAACAGAAGATGATATAGAAGATCATCCCTCTATGCATTTTGTGGAATGTTTGGTTAGACAACAACAATAGACGCTTTGAGGGAAAGGAGGAAATATCACTTTTTGTAATATATGGACAACAACAGTAGATGCTTTGTCTTAGAGGGATGGTCTTCCATTAAGTTTAGGATACATATCAATTACTTTGGCTTAGACAACAACAATAGTCACTTTTTGTTATAAAGGGCATAAATCCCTTTATTCCTTTTGTGGAATGTTTGGTTAGAAAACAACAACAGACACTTTTTGAGGGAAATGAGGAAATGTTGGTTTAGGCAACAATAGTAGAATCGGCTCACCCCCTAGAAACTCACAATATCATCCTAATTCAAAGGACAACTTTCTGTTATAAGCAAGCTGCCACAATAGGTATTATCAAATAATAGAAGAACATAAATAAAACCAAAGTGTAAATCTTCAAAGTGTGTTCATCCTAGTGATTTTAAGATAGACCAACAGTTATGAACTATCAAGTTCTGTCAAAATCCCTCTGTAGTTTATGCTATTAGAAATACATAAAAGCTAAAAGCTTTTAGGTAGTTTATGCAAGCAAACTACCTAAAAGCTAGTCGAAAAGGCATGTTACTCGTGATGTACAAAATGAAAGAAATCAAGTATCAAGCTTCCATAAGGTAGAACTTCTATCTGCCAATCAACAGATCATGGCAGCAACGTACATTCATATTCCCTAAAATCTCATTGAATGGGCAAACTACAATCTTCCGGCTGCCCAATGATTGAAAATTATCTATTAACAACTGTAAAAGTAATTGTGATTTTTCTCTACTTTTTCAAAGTTTAAACCCACAAAATGTAAGCAAAGTCCTCTAGGCACTAACTATCATTCTTTTAGCTTGACCTTTATTCAGACATTCACTGGAGATATTAAACTCTAAGAACCATATTCAGTGTAGTATATAACTATTTATTAGTAGTTTTGGGGACAAAAACGTAGTATATAATACTAGTATGCTAAGTAAATAAGGTAAATAAGCAGTATTTCCTCCAATGATTTGAATTTGAAAATAATTCTAGTTAAACTGTAAAGCATTAAGGACATGACCAAAAGATTCTGACCCCTTCCCTTGTAGGCACACCAAATACAAGTATGACTCCAGAATACATAATAGAACCACACAACTATCATTCTTTTAGCTTGACCTTTATTCAGACATTCACTGGAGATATAAAACACTAAGAAGCATATTCAGTGTAGTATATAACTATTTATCAGTAGTTTTGGGGACAAAAACGTAGTATATAATACTAGTATACTAAGTAAATAAGGTAAACAAGCAGTATTTCCTCCAATGATTTGAATTTGAAAATAATTCCAGTTAAACTATAAGCATTAAGGACAAGACCAAAAGATTCCAACCCCTTCTCATGTAGGCATACCAAATACAAGTATGACTCCATAATACATAATAGAACCACACATTTATGACATTTGAAACCCCCAGTAACCGTTGATTTTACAAACCAAAGGGAAACTAAGAGTATAGAAATATGACTATAAAGGACAACGTAAGAACATCTAATTGTCCAATTAAAAGATACTACCCCAATTAAGTCAAGAGTTCACCAAGAGACATTTTAAATACGCAGGCTACAAGGAATTAAGCAGAGACATCACAATTCCCTATCCAATACTAAGAACTTTTATCTGCCAATCCACAGATCGTGGTAGAAAAGTACTTTCATATTCCCTCGTCTAAACTAAACCAATTTCAGGTTCAATTATAACAATCCAATTTAACTCTAACTGCCATAGAAATTGGAAATAATGCAATAGAAAATAGAGAACAGTGAAATCAAACAAACGAAATTAAGCAAAAACAAAATTTAAATCAAGCAAGTAGTAGAAACAAAATTGAAAACAAATGAAATTGAGAAAGCACGCATATTAGGGAACCAAACAAATGAAATTGAAAACAAAAATTAGGGATATCATACCTGATTAGCTGTTATAGTAGCTGTGTTATGAGAATCAAAATTATAGGGCAAAATCAATGAAAAATTGTGTAGTTTTATGCAAACAGATAGAGGCGATGGAAGTTAACAACATATAATGCGAAGTTTCTGTGAAAAATGAGGGCAATATTTGTAAGGTTAATGACGATAATGAAGATGGAAAGTTTTCTCTACTTTTCTTAAGATAAAATAGATTTTTATTTTTATTTTTATATAATATTACCTTTTAATTTAGTGCTTTTATGTTAAAATGAATTTTTTATTAAAAATTTAACATTTCCTGCTCAAGGCTCAAAGTATCAATAAGGACCGATTAATAATTTTTTTAGGGCCATATTTTATCCCTTCTCAATAAATGTACAATTAGGGACCGCAATTTAATCTTGTCCCACTAAATATACTTTTAGAGATTAAATTATTAACTCGTCCCTAAATGTTGGTCTTAAATAAACCTTTTTGTTGTAGTGGTTCCAAGACTAAGTGAAATTGTGCATATATCCATATTTTCAAAACCAATTAAATAAGTTGGGTTGAGGTTAAAGCCAATTTCAAACTATTAAACCATAAAATTTTGGGAAACCCGTGTTCCCTATTCCAATTCTCATACCCATGCATTTATTCAATTCAAAACCATAAAATAAAGTACGAATAACCTATAAATGATGGGAAATCAAATTATCTAAAAACCATTCCAAATCCCTCAACCCATATTCAAAAACCATCAATTTAACCACACGGATGATAATTAAATACATGCTTTTATATAGAATCAATTTAGGGAAGAGATACATGCCTGAAACACCAAGGAATTTGGAAGAGAAACCACAATTTGAAGCTAAGATAATCAAGCCCTTGAAGCCCTAGCTTTTCTCTTGCTTGTAAGTTTGAGAGGAGAGAATATGTTTTTGATTTGTTCAATAATGAAAAAGGGATCCCCTAAGTGTTTTAAATTCATGGGTGAAGGGTAAATGAGGGAAAATACCAAATTACCCTTAATGAAAAATGTGTAGGAAAATTGCTCCCAACCGCTATGGGTCAGGTAATGATTTTTGGTAACGGATCAAAGGTCGTCACCTTGACTCGCAACTTAAGCACAACACTCTGGGCACCACACAGTTATAGTCACAATTCCCTCACCACGGCTTGTGACCTTACCTTATGACTCGTGAGGTCTTAGTCATGATCCAGATAGAATCCTAAAGCAACTCACTTGTTAGACAATGAAAGTGAACCTACTACTCATGACGGGTGGGTACCAATCATGATGAGTGGGTATGACTTATGATGAGTGAGTACGACTCGTGATAAGTGGGTGCGAATCATCACCTAAGTCGTTACCTGGGCAGTGATGGTAAAATCAAGAATATCTTAGAGGACAAAAATCTGGGGTATTACAGTTAACTTGGTGAAAAATGCCCAACTTGGGCAAAAATCGACAACGTAATTGATAAATGGGTAAAGCATTTGACATAGATAAAAATAGTCAATACAAAATACCATCCCACGACCTGGTAGAGCCAGTTCAAGAGCATCCAATACTAATACAACTCAAATGTCTAGAGTAGTCAATAACACCTGTCTCAATATCAAAAGTTTGAATATCAAAAGTTAGAAGGAAGTAGGCAACTCTGACTCCAAGAGCCCACCCTATCTCCAGAAAATCAATACAACATGATCAACGATCAACGACAATAGCTTGTACTTGGATTTTCACTAAAAGTTATAGAAGTGTAGTATATATACCAAAATAATGGGTACTCAGTAGGCATCATCGGCCTAAAAAGATAAATCATGATATAAGTATGATAAAATGCAAGATATCATAACTAAGTCAAGGTAAAGCAACAATCCTGAATCATCTCCAATACCATTGTACAAAATAAGTGATTTAATTGAAATATCAATATAACACAAGGCATTAACACATGCCAACATCATCGTGCAATATAAGTAAATAAATTAGAATAATAATGCATCACAAGGCATCACACAAGTAATCACAAACTACAAATATGCTCCCATACACCAATTCATGCGAAAAAGTAAATAATTCATCATAAGACCCCAATATGCCTGGAGAGTACGCTCAAGATAGAATAATGCAATCATCCATCATTACAACTAACCAACTCGTTATTTCACCATCATTCCATAATTTACGAACCTTCGATAGTGTACCCACATTCTATGATATTACTATCATTTAACAACCTTATTATCATTACTCACTAGTCACCATTTATTAGATAAGAATTTCTTATTAACTAATTCATTTGATTAATAGTCATAAAATAATCTTTAGTTATCATTTATCACTTAAACAAAATTAATTATCACTATTCCTTTACCAACTAATCCTCATTTGTCAAATAGTCATGATTAGTCACTTAAACAATATCCACCACTAATTTTATTTATCACTAATCATCGACTATACCGCCTTATAATCATATATCACTTTTGGACTATAACCGGCATTCCTAATATCAACATGATACCCAATTATCCTTAATATATGTACATATATATATATATGTATATACATATATATATATATG